>NC_083747.1:14065000-14217500 GCF_033458585.1 Syngnathus typhle | reverse complement strand
ACTTTTCGACAGCAGAGAGATCCTTTTTCTTTCCCATGTTGCTTGTTCCAGATGAAAAAGAGACCGGAGATGTGGAACGCCAAGCTTAAATAGTTTTTCCTCAATTGGGCTCACCTGGCAGACTATCACAGGTGTCTGAGATTGATTTCAGACACAGACACAGAATACCGTCCATGAGTTCAATTGAAAAACAAAAAATGTAATCTTTATGACACTTAAATACAATTTGCATAATAATTTGGAACACGGTGTATACTTGCATGGCTTAATCTTTGAGACAAGCATATGCTACTGGCAGGATCAACCAGGTAGGGGTGGGGGTCAGAAGGGGTTGCTCGGCCGAGCGGTTTCTGCGACATTTTCCGGACGCCACTCGCGTCAGCAGGGGCTTGCTGGGGTAAATGGTCTTCGCGAGCCTAGCGGGTGGGACGGGGCCTCCGGCCGGCAACGGAACCTTCAAGCCGCTCGCTGAGGCCTTGACGAGAGGAGCCGGCCCGCACTCCGTAAGCTGATCCGTGTGAGCTGGCCCGCCCTTTAGTTGCCGCCGCCGCCGCCGCGGTGTCGCTGTGTCTGCCGCGCGCGTACTGTGGCCAGTTCAGACCCGTAGGACGCTGATGCTGACGTCGCTTGGCAAGCGGCTCCCATCGGTTGGTCGGGGGACGGGCGGTTCGCGTGAGGGTTGGGGACGAAGCTCGGGAAGAGCGAACTCGGCAACGGGGGTGGCACGTCGGTCGGGCTTGGCCAGCGGGGGCCGAGGATGAACCGTGCGGGCACGGCGGTGATCCAGGGGAAAGGCGTCGGCCTTCCAGGCCCGAGCTGGGGGAACGTGCGATGACCCAGGCGGGAAGCTGCGCCCCGTCCGAGTCAGACTCGGTCGTTGCGGCCCGCTGAGGCTCGCTTCGTTTCCGTAAAGCGGGGGTCGGGGGCGCGGCGCTGTGCCGGCGACTTGCCCGCGCGAGGCACGCGCGCCGAGGCCCAAGCGGGAAGCTGCGCCCCGTCCGAGTCAGACTCGGTCGTTGCGGCCCGCCGGTCTCGCGCTGCGGCCAGGATGCGGAGTTGGATCGACACTGGTGGGAGCCGGGGGGTCGAAGGGGTTTCCGGCCGCCCCTCCGTGCTCAGCGCCGCTGTCACCCAGACGGGAAGCTGCGCCCCGTCCGAGTCAGACTCGGTCGGTGCGGCCCGCTGTGGCCAGCTGGCAACTAGCTACGGAAGGGTACCGGCGCTCCCGACGAACCCGCCGGGGTGGCTGGTGACCAACGCTGCGTTCGGCGCTTATTGCTGCGACCGGGGGGAAGCTGCGCCCCGTCCGAGTCAGACTCGGTCGTTGCGGCCCCCCCGAGGGTTTGAGAAACAGCATTCGCGGTAGACCGGCGTGGCCGGCGGACGCCCACGCGGCGTGCCACGATCGGATCGCGCGCTCGGCCTCCGTTGATTTCCTCTAGGTGCGTGATTCGGGGCGTCTCGGTCTCGCTGCCGTACGGTCGCGCCAAGGCCTGCGGGGGCGGCGCGTAGCGCACGCTCTCGCGGCGGCCGAGGCGCTAGTGTGCGACCCGCAAGTGGGGAGGAACCGTCCACCCAACGCCGGCGCGAGCCGGGGCCGGTGGGGGCCCTACCAAGGCGGGTCACGAGTGCCAGTCGGTCAGTTCGGGAGAAGGGGAGGGTTCTCGGAGGCCCGCCGGGAGCAGACGGGGGTCCGGAAGCTGAGGGGGGTGAAGGACGGCGGCCGGGAGCAGACGGCCGTCCCCAGGAGGGGGGTGTTTGTTCACGTGCGGACGCCGGGAGCAGGCGGCCGTCACGCGATTCTGCCAGTCGTTCCCACCGGCCTGTGTTTAAGGAGGCGGCCGGTCCTCCGTCCTTGGATGGATAACATTCGCAGATTTTCGCCCGGCCTGTGTTTAAGGAGGCGGCCGGTTCCTCCGTCCTTGGATGGATAACATTCGCAGATTTTTGCCCGGCCGGTTGTTTGAGGAGGCGGCCGGTTCCTCCCTCCTTGGATGGATAACATTCGCAGATTTTCGCCCGGCCTATGTTTAGTGAGGCGGCCGGTCCTCCCTCCTTGGATGGATAATATTCGCAGATTTTCGCCCGGCCTGTGTTTAAGGAGGCGGCCGGTTCCTCCTTCCTTGGATGGATAACATTCGCAGATTTTCGCCCGGCCTATGTTTAGTGAGGCGGCCGGTCCTCCCTCCTTGGATGGATAACATTCGCAGATTTTCGCCCGGCCTGTGTTTAGTGAGGCGGCCGGTCCTCCGTCCTTGGATGGATAACATTTGCAGATTTTCGCCCGGCCTATGTTTAGTGAGGCGGCCGGTCCTCCCTTCTTGGATGGATAACATTCGCAGATTTTCGCCCGGCCTATGTTTAGTGAGGCGGACGGTCCTCCGTCCTTGGATGGATAACATTCGCAGATTTTCGCCCGGCCTGTGTTTAAGGAGAAGGCCGGTTCCTCCTTCCTTGGATGGATAACATTCGCAGATTTTCGCCCGGCCTATGTTTAGTGAGGCGGCCGGTCCTCCGTCCTTGGATGGATAACATTCGCAGATTTTCGCCCGGCCTGTGTTTAAGGAGGCGGCCGGTCCTCCACGAGATTCTGCCAAACGTTCCACCGGCCTGTGTTTAAGGAGGCGGCCGGTCCTCCCCGTCGTTCCGCCGGCCTGTGGTTAAGGAGGCGGCCGGTCCTCCACTATTCCTTCCTTGGATGGAAAACATGTAGCACTTTGAAAATTTTCGAGCAATGTGGCACTTTGAAAATTTTCGAGCAATGTGGCACTTTTAAGATTTTCGAGCAATGTGGCACTTTGAAAATTTTCGAGCAATGTGGCACTTTGAAAAATTTCGAGAGTTTTTGTACTCATCATATTCTGGCGCACCAACAGACCAAAGCTGGTACTGCAATTACCCCTGGTACCCCAACCCCTGGTACCTGAAGGGACTTTGAAAAATTTCGCCAAATTTCGGAGGGAGCTCCAGGGCGAGAGGCTGATTTTTCGCTATTTGCGGCCGACCGCGGAACCAGCGCGGAGCGGACACTTTACGGCGCAAGAGCCGTTGGCACTTAGATATTTTTCGCCAAAGTTGGCGCGAGCTCCAGGAGTAGAGGCTGATTTTTCGCCATTTGTGGCCGACCGCGGGAACCAGCCAAAGCGGACACTTTACGGCGCAAGAGCCGTTGGCACTTAGAAATGTTTCGCCAAAGTTGGCGCGAGCTCCAGGGGAAGAGGCTGATTTTCTGCTATTTTTGGCCGACCGCGGGAACCAGCCAAAGCGGACACTTTACGGCGATAGAGCCGTTGGCACTTAGGAAATATTCGCCAGAGTCCGCACGAGCTCCAGGGAGAGAGGCCGAATTTTCGCGATTCGGATCCGACAGGGGAACCGTCGCAATTCGGGCAGCTTGTGCGGCAGCCCACGCTGGCACTTAGAAAATATTCTGAAATTCTCACCGACCTCCGTGGTGGAGAGGCCGAATTTTTGACATTCGGGGCCGACCGGGGAACCGTCGGCACTCGGACAGCTTGTGCGGCAGCCCACGCTGGCACTTAGAAAATATTCAGAAATTCTCACCGACTTCCGTGGTGGAGAGGCCGAATTATTGCGATTCGGATCCCACAGGGGAACCGTCGCAATTCGGACAGCTTGTGCGGCAGCCCACGCTCGCACTTAGAAAATATTCTGAAATTCTCACCAACTTCCGTGGTGGAGAGGCCGAATTTTCGCGATTCGGATCCCACAGGGGAACCGTCGCAATTCGGACAGCTTGTGCAGCAGCCCATGCTGGCACTTAGACAATATTCTGAAATTCTCACCAACTTCCGTGGTGGATAGGCCGAATTTTCGCGATTCGGATCCCACAGGGGAACCGTCGCAATTCGGACAGCTTGTGCGGCAGCCCACGCTGGCACTTAGAAAATATTCTGAAATTCTCACCGACTTCCGTGGTGGAGAGGCCGGATTATCGCGATTCGGATCCCACAGGGGAACCGTCGCAATTCGGACAGCTTGTGCGGCAGCCCACGCTCGCACTTAGAAAATATTCTGAAATTCTCACCAATTTCCGTGGTGGAGAGGCCGAATCTTCGCGATTCGGATCCCACAGGGGAACCGTCGCAATTCGGACAGCTTGTGCGGCAGCCCACGCTGGCACTTAGAAAATATTCTGAAATTCTCACCGACTTCCATGGTGGAGAGGCCGAATTTTCGACATTCGGGGCCGACCGGGGAACCGTCGGCACTCGGACAGCTTGTGCGGCAGCTCACGCTGGCACTTGGAAAATATTCTGAAATTCTCACCGACTTCCGTGGTGGAGAGGCCGAATTATCGCGATTCGGATCCCACAGGGGAACCGTCGCAATTCGGGCAACTTGTGCGGCAGCCGACGCTGGCACTTAGAAAATATTCTGAAATTCTCACCGACTTCCGTGGTGGAGAGGCTGAATTTTCGACATTCGGGGCCGACCGGGGAACCGTCGGCACTCGGACAGCTTGTGCGGCAGCCCACGCTGGCACTTGGAAAATATTCTGAAATTCTCACCGACTTCCGTGGTGGAGAGGCCGAATTATCGCGATTCGGATCCCACAGGGGAACCGTCGGCACTCGGAAAGCTTGTGCGTCAGCCCACGCTCGCACTTAGAAAATATTCTGAAATCCTCACCGACCTCCGTGGTGGAGAGGCCGAATTTTCGACATTCGGGGCCGACCGGGGAACCGTCGGCACTCGGACAGCTTGTGCGGCAGCCCACGCTCGCACTTAGAAAATATTCTGAAATTCTCACCGACTTCCGTGGTGGAGAGGCCGAATTATCGCGATTCGGATCCCACAGGGGAACGGTCGCAATTCGGACAGCTTGTGCGGCAGCCCACGCTGGCACTTAGAAAATATTCTGAAATTCTCACCAACTTCCATGGTGGAGAGGCCGAATTTTCGCGATTCGGATCCCACAGGGGAACCGTCGCAATTCGGGCAGCTTGTGCGGCAGCCCACGCTGGCACTTAGAAAATATTCTGAAATTCTCACCGACCTCCGTGGTGGAGAGGCTGAATTATCGCGATTCGGATCCCACAGGGGAACCGTCGCAATTCGGACAGCTTGTGCGGCAGCCCACGCTCGCACTTAGAAAATATTCTGAAATTCTCACCAACTTCCGTGGTGGAGAGGCCGAATTTTCGCGATTCGGATCCCACAGGGGAACGGTCGCAATTCGGGCAGCTTGTGTGGCAGCCCACGCTCGCACTTAGAAAATATTCTGAAATTCTCACCGACTTCCGTGGTGGAGAGGCCGAATTATCGCGATTCGGATCCCACAGGGGAACCGTCGCAATTCGGACAGCTTGTGCGGCAGCCCACGCTCGCACTTAGAAAATATTCTGAAATTATCACCAACTTCCGTGGTGGAGAGGCCGAATTTTCGCGATTCTTGTGCGGCAGCCCACGCTGGCACTTAGAAAATATTCAGAAATTCTCACCGACTTCCGTGGTGGAGAGGCCGAATTTTCGGAATTCGGGGCCGACCGGGGAACCGTCGGCACTCGGACAGCTTGTGCGGCAGCCAACGCTCGCACTTAGAAAATATTCTGAAATTCTCACCGACTTCCGTGGTGGAGAGGCCGAATTTTCGACATTCGGGGCCGACCGGGGAACCGTTAGCACTCGGACAGCTTGTGCGGCAGCCCACGCTCGCACTTAGAAAATATTCTGAAATTCTCACCGACCTCCGTGGTGGAGGGGCCGAATTTTCGACATTCGGGGCCGACCGGGGAACCATCGGCACTCGGACAGCTTGTGCGGCAGCCCACGCTCGCACTTAGAAAATATTCCGAAATTCTCACCGACCTCCGTGTTGGAGAGGCCGAATTTTCGCCATTCGGATCCGACAAGGGAACCAGCGCGCCTTGGATAGATTGCGTGTCAGCCCTCGGTGACACTTAGAAAATATTCGCAAAATTTGATTGGACCTCCAGGACCGCTTTTTCACCGTCGCTGTCCGACCGGGGAACCGTCGTAGCTCGGACAGTTCGTGTTCCAGCATCCGCTGGCACTTAGAACAATTTTAAAAAAGAAAATAAAGTCTTCTGCATATACGTGCCGACCATATATTGCGATTAGGGGGTGTTGTAACTTTAAGTTGCTCATCATACATTTATTGATTTGCAGGATTGGAATTTATGTGATTTTATTTTGACACACCGGAAGTGTTTTATTTCGAAGGTGTTTTTTGCGGAAATGTTTGCATTCCAATTTGTCTATTGTTATCTGAGAACATCGTGTCTTCCCTTTTCGTTCCATACAATAAAAAGAACAGTAAAACGAACAAAAAAGTTTATCAGAGCCTCCGTCATCATTGAAGAAGCCGTCACTACGTAACATTTTGGTGCCGAAACCCGGGAAGTAAGGAATTAACCTGTGCGTCGAACGAAGTGAACAGCTAACGGCTCTGTAGAGTAGTAGCCGTGATGACGGAGGGAATGGAGCGATTGAAGAGGAAGCGAGCGACTATCCGCGCCGCTACAACGAAGCTGTTTACCCGTCTCGAAGAGGAGATGGGAAAGGAAATACCAGATACTAACAAGCTGCGTGAGCTACTGGCAGTTTTATCATCGAAAGAGGAATGTTTACTGGACTTGGACAAGGGCATAGAAAATGAAACGCCCACAGACGATCTGGACACTGAGATTGCAAACACGATGGATTACATGGACCGGGTTCTCACGTGGAAAGTCCGCGGCACCTCCTTCATCGGGTCGCAGGAGAACATCAGAGATGTCCCGAGGATGCGTGTTAGCGATGTAAGCACGGGCTCATTTGCGTCACACTCCAGACAGACTGTTAAACTTCCGAAGCTCATGATAGACAAGTACGATGGTGAAATAAGCCAATGGCAGGAATTCTGGTCACAGTATGAAACAGCTATTCACAAGAATGATGCACTATGCAAGACAGATAAATTTACCTATCTCAGATCCTACCTGACTGGAGCAGCTGCAAGAACTATTGCAGGGCTCACAATAACAGAAGCTAACTATGATGCTGCAATAGAGCTACTCCAAAGCCGTTTTGGGAGAACGGACATTGTTATAAGTGCCCACATGTCCAAATTACTGAACTTGACACCTGTTAGAAAATCCTCTGATGTTGCTGCTCTGAGACATTTATATGATGAATGTGAGATCCAGATACGCAGCTTGGAGTCTCTGGGAGTACAGAGTGACACCTACGGCTGCTTGCTTTGTCCAGTGCTTTTACAGCTTGTACCAGAGGACATTGCACTTGCCTACACTCGCCAACCAAACTCCACCAACGACTGGAAGGTACAAGAGTTGATTCAGTTTCTGCAAAATGAAGTGCAAAGCAGAGAACGGGCGCTTCAGCTTACAAGACCTGGCCAAAGCTCCAAAGACTCTAGCCCACAACACAAACATGTGGGCAAGTCATCCTACGCCGACAAACCCAGAAAGTGGAGCATTCCGTCAGCAACCGCTTTGCATACAGCCAACACCGTGCCCCGGACCTGCATGTATTGTGACAGTAGCGAACACAAGCCAGAGAACTGTCCTGAATATACTGTAAGTGCACGTAGGGATAAGCTGAAAAAACTTGGACGGTGTTATGTCTGTTTAGGCCCAAAACACATCGCAAAATACTGCAGAGTGAAAGTTTTGTGTAGCCTATGCAACCGTAAACACCACTTGTCAGTGTGTGAGCAGACTGAATCCAAGACCGATATTGATACTAACAAAGGTAATGAAAATACGGAAGCTGTGTTGTCTTCAGTGGCGAGTCCTGTAAAGGTCAAGACAAATACTGTACTGCTTCAGACTGTTAAAACATGGACTGTAGGGCCAAAAGAGAGAAAGATAACTCGTTGTCTGTTAGATGGAGGCAGTCAGCGTAGTTTCATTCACAGAAGTGTCGTCAGAGCTCTGGGACTGCCAGTTATAAGACAAGAGACACTAACCCTCCATGTCTTCGGTTCCACTACTCCAGTAACGGAGAAACGTAATGTTGTAAAGGTTGAGCTAGAGAATATGTGGAACACTGAACGGAGACTTGAGATTGAAGCTGTAGAGACTGCTCAGGTGTGTACTGCGGTGATAAAGGTTCCGAGTGAGCCCATTCAAGAAGAAATAAAGAAAGGAGGATTGCAACTTGCAGACTTCCTTCTAGAGGGCGCAAACGACCAAGAGTTGCAAGTGTTAATAGGAGCAGACTACTACTGGCAAGCAGTTACTGGTAAAGTCCAAAGAGTCACAAATAAACTGGTGGCGGTTGAAAGCATTTTTGGATGGGCTTTACAGGGACCAGTGACTACCTCCAGTGTTACAGATGCCACTTGCATGCACATTAGTTTGTCTGAAGACACCCAGATCTCAAAGCAGTTGCATGCATTCTGGGAAGTGGAGTCCTTGGGCATTATAGACAAACCTGCAGAAAGCCCAGAGGACACAGATGTCCGACAAAACTTTGAACAGACAACAACATTTGACAATGGACGCTACCAGGTTGAGTTACCGTGGCGATCTGACAAAGACCGACTTCCAGATAACTTCAGGGTAGCTACGAGACGCTTTGAGAGTCTTAAGAGAAAACTGAAAATGGATTTAACCTTGTATTCTAGGTACAACAATGTAATACAAGACTATCTAGAGCAAGGGATCTGTGAAGAGGTTGACAAGGAGAAGGTAGATAACAAAGAGACTGTAAAATATTACATGCCACATCACGCTGTTTTGCGAGAGGACAAGTCCACGACAAAACTTAGAGTGGTATTTGATGCTTCCTCACATGACGGAGACAGCCCTTCTCTTAATGACTGTTTGCACACTGGGCCTAACCTAAACCCAAACCTGCTGGATGTGCTCATCAAGTTCAGATTATATGAGATAGCCTTCACTGCAGACATAACCAAGGCTTTTCTTCAGATTTCTCTTGCGGAAAAGGATAAGGATGCTGTTAGGTTCCTGTGGATGCACGGACCTCCAACCAAGGACTGCAAAGACGAAGTTCGCATCCTGAGAATGAACAGAGTTGTTTTTGGCGTGTCTCCCAGCCCATTCCTGCTTGCTGCCACCATTAGGAAACATCTCCAAGGGTTTGAAGCAGAGCAACCAAAGGCAGTACAAACAATCAGTGACTGTCTGTATGTGGATGATTTTATTTCAAGCGCACCCACTGTACAGGAAGCTCTATATGTGACAACTGCAGCAAAGGACATTCTTTCTCAGGCAGGCATGAATCTTTGCAAATGGGTCACCAACTCACCTGATTTGAGTGCTATGTGGAAGGAGACTGGAGCAGAGTTCACTGGAGATGCAGAGTCCTGTGGAAATGTGCTCAAGGTACTAGGTCTTGTTTGGAGACCTGAGAATGATGATTTTGTTTTTGATCAAAGAGGACTAATGGACATTTTGAAAAACAGGCAAGACACAAAGAGAGGCGTCCTACAGACATCAGCCCGTATATTTGACCCCATCGGGTTTCTCACTCCATTTACTGTCAGAGTTAAGTGCCTTTTTCAAGAAATGTGGGAGAGAGGGCTCAGTTGGGATGAACCATTGCCTAATGATCTTACTGAGAAATGGGAACAGTGGTGTTCAGAGCTACCACTTCTCCACCTGTTGGCTGTTCCCAGGTGGTACCATATTGAGAAACACCAAGAGTCACACACTGTAAAGCTGTACGTTTATTGTGATGCAAGTGAAAAGGCTTACAGTGCCGTGGCATATCTACATGGACGAAACAAACAAGGAGAAACTGTTACCAGTTTGTGGCTTCTAAGTCACGAGTTGCACCACTGAAGAAAATGACACTGCCTCGTTTGGAGCTGATGGGTGCACTTATTGGAGCAAGACTGGGACACAGTCTTCTCAATCCGCTGAACATGGAGAAGAACCAGCTCAACATGAAGACTGACTCAATGATCGCTCTTCACTGGATCCGCAGCCCAGCTCAGCGATGGAAGCCGTTTGTCGCCAACAGAGTGACTGAAATACAAGAGCTCACTAACCCGGAGTCGTGGTCCCACTGTGCTGGCAAAATGAATCCAGCTGACTTGCCAACACGAGGTCAGCATGCGAAGAGCCTCATTGAGAGCCAGCTGTGGTGGAGTGGACCCACTTCACTGCATGCAGCTGACACAGCCCAGGACATTGACAATGAGCACGTGGTAGATGAGGTGAACACTGAACTGAAATCTAAGCATCAAGCTGTTGTCCAACTTACCAGTGCTGAACAGACTGAAACTTTGTTAAACTTAGAGAAGTACAGCAGGCTCAAAACTGTGTTAAGAATCACTGCATGGGTAAAACGATTTGTTACCAACCTAAGGTCCAGTCAGAAGGTTCAGGGAGCATTAACTGCAGAAGAGCTAATTGCAGCTGAAACCCAGTACTAGGGAAAGCATCCCTGAACTTTGAAGAGCTCACAACTGTACTTTCTGAGGTTGAAGCAGTGTTGAATTCTAGGCCTCTGTCCTATGTACATAGTGATGCTTCAGAACCCCAGCCACTTACTCCTTCACACTTCCTGGTTGGTAAACGCCTGACTTCCTTGCCACCAAAGACTGTTTCTGTACCAGCCCATGTGAGTACTGCCAATCGAGAGGAGCTCGGTAAAAGGTGGAAATATCGGCAGAGACTTTTGACCAGCTTTTGGAACAGCTGGCGCAGGGACTATTTGATGAACTTAAGATCAGCTCACAAGGTGGACACTCCTACCCCAACAACCCTTAAAGTAGGAGATGTGGTTTTGATCGGAGAGGATAAAATACCCAGACAGATTTGGAAGATGGGAAGAATTGTTGATGTTTTTCCAGGCAGAGATGGTCTTGTACGTTCATGCAATGTTCGCACTTCAACAGGCAGTTTATTAAGAAGACCTGTTCAGTTATTGTATCCCTTAGAAGTGTGTTAAAGATTAGCCCAAATTGATGAACATTTGTTCATCGGGCGGGAGGATGTTGTAACTTTAAGTTGCTCATCATACATTTATTGATTTGCAGGATTGGAATTTATGTGATTTTATTTTGACACACCGGAAGTGTTTTATTTCGAAGGTGTTTTTTGCGGAAATGTTTGCATTCCAATTTGTCTATTGTTATCTGAGAACATCGTGTCTTCCCTTTTCGTTCCATACAATAAAAAGAACAGTAAAACGTACACAAAAGATTTTAGAGCCTCCGTCATCATTGAAGAAGCCGTCACTACGTAACAGGGGGTAAAGGGGATGAGTACAGTAACTAGGGGGACCAACTCATCGTACTCTGGCGCACCAACAGACCAAAGCTGGTACTGAGCTTACCCCTGGTACCTGAACGCTCGCCCCTGGTACCTGAGCGCTCTCCCCTGGTACCTAAGAGCTACCCCGGCTGCCGCGAGCGATGCCCGGCGAGGCTTCCAGAGCCTCGGCTAAGCATTTTTAACAGATTATGGAGCTTTTTTGGGACCTCCAGGTGGAGCTCCAGGGCCGCTCCGCCTAACTTTTTACGCCCGATTAGGCTTCCAGGGACGCGGCTAAGCATTTTTAACCGATTATGGAGCTTTTTTGGGACCTCCAGGTGGAGCTCCAGGGCCGTTCCGCCTAGCTTTTTACGACCGATTACGCTTCCAGGGACGCGGCTAAGCAATTTTAACCGATTATGGAGCTTTTTTGGGACCTCCAGGGCCGTTCCGCCTAACCTTTTACGCCCGATTGGGCTTCCAGGGACCCGGCTAAGCATTTTTAACAAATTATGGAGCTTTTTGAGGACTTCCATGTGGAGCTCCAGGGCCGTTCCGCCTAACTTTTTACGCCCGATTGGGCTTCCAGGGATGCGGCTAAGCATTTTCAACAGATTATGGAGCTTTTTTGGGACCTCCAGGTGGAGCTCCAGGGCCGTTCCGCCTAGCTTTTTACGACCGATTAGGCTTCCACGGACGCGGCTAAGCATTTTTAACAGATTATGGAGCTTTTTTGGGACCTCCAGGTGGAGCTCCAGGGCCGTTCCGCCTAACTTTTTACGCCCGATTAGGCTTCCAGGGACGCGGCTAAGCATTTTTAACCGTTTATGGAGCTTTTTTGGGACCTCCAGGTGGAGCTCCAGGGCCGTTCCGCCTAGCTTTTTACGCCCGATTAGGCTTCCATGGACGCGGCTAAGCATTTTTACCGTTTTTTTCCGTGTATAGTGCGCCCCCATGTATAGTACGCACCCCTAACAATGGCATGCTGATGCTGGAAAAAAGCTTGTACCCATGTATAATACGCACCCAATTTTTATGAATTTTTTAAAAAAAAATTTAAATTTTTTTTTTTTTTTTTTTTAAAGTCCCAAAGATCGTCACACACGCAGGGAGGCAATGGGTCCCATTTTTAAAGTCTTTGGTATGGTCTTAACTAGGCTGGATGTCATTTTTTTTGTTGGCGTTGATTTCTCCGACTGCCCCTAAACGCACCACCGCGCTCCGTGCGCAGGGGAATGAGGCGGCTCTGTATGGGAGATACGTTGAAGAGGAATAAAAACAACCTTGGAAACCAAAACTTGCCCCTCGTCGTGACTCGGAGCCGCAACAAATATTTCGGATTTGTGTAGGGTACATTGTGACAGACGGCAAACTAGCAGGTGATCGAGCGAGCGTCTGATACAAGAGCATTGCGGTCGTATGGAGCGTGTTTGAAATGAACAGCAGAGACGAAAGGAACAAGGCAAAGTGTTGTGAAATAAAATATTACCTGTAATACGCATTTTGTTATTTGCTGATTGAAACTGCTAATTAAACTGTGAATTGAAACTAATAGGTGGAGAACTGAACTCTCGCTCTTTATATAGCTGACGTGTCTTGCGCAACCGTTCTGCGCATCTGTAATGGCGGCCTCCGTATGACGTCCGGTCCGCGATGGAGATTAAAAAACAAACAATATTTGACAATAACACACCATCGAGGACTGCACCATCGCATCAAACGATGTGTCGTCAATTATGAATTTTACTAAGTGTGTTGGGCAGGATGGCTGAATGCGATGCGCGATTGACAACAAACAAGAAGAAAGGTGAGTTTTATTTCGGGGGAGATTTGTCATGTCTCGTCCCCAGTTTTGCTATGTGTCTAGGTTGCCATAGTTTCTGTTCGTGTCACCCCGCTCTTCCTGTGTCACCTCAATCGATGTAACGTGTTTTGTATTTAAGTCCTGTCTGCCCCTCGCTCACCGTTGGATCATTGCATGTGTTACTGTCATTCTATTCCTGTCTTTGGTAATGTCACCCTGTCTTTTTGTTCCACGACTTTGTCGGTCAGTCCTGTTGTTGGTTTTGTTGTACCATGACTTTATTTAAAAAAAAAAAAAAAAAAAAAAAATTAAAACATTTTTTCTTTGTACCCATGTATAATACGCACCCCAGATTTTAGGACAATAAATTAGTAAAATATTGCGCACTATACACGGAAAAAAACGGTAACCAATTATGGAGCTTTTTTGGGACCTCCAGGTGGAGCTCCAGGGCCGTTCCGCCTAACCTTTTACGCCCGATTAGGCTTCCAGGGACGCGGCTAAGCATTTTTAACCGATTATGGAGCTTTTTTGGGACCTCCAGGTGGAGCTCCAGGGCCGTTCCGCCTAGCTTTTTACGCCCGATTACGCTTCCAGGGACCCGGCTAAGCATTTTTAACCGATTATGGAGCTTTTTGCGGACCTCCAGGGCCGTTTCGCCTAACCTTTTACGCCCGATTGGGCTTCCAGTGACCCGGCTAAGCATTTTTAACCAATTATGGAGCTTTTTGAGGACTTCCATGTGGAGCTCCAGGGCCGTTCCGCCTAACTTTTTACGCCCGATTGGGCTTCCAGGGCCGCGGCTAAGCATTTTTAACCAATTATGGAGCTTTTTGAGGACTTCCAGCTGGAGCTCCAGGGCCGTTCCGCCTAACTTTTTACGCCCGATTAGGCTTCCAGGGACGCGGCTAAGCATTTTTAACAGATTATGGAGCTTTTTTGGGACCTCCAGGTGGAGCTCCAGGGCCGTTCCGCCTAACTTTTTACGCCCGATTACGCTTCCAGGGACGCGGCTAAGCATTTTTAACAGATTATGGAGCTTTTTTTGGGACCTCCAGGTGGAGCTCCAGGGCCGCTCCGCCTAACTTTTTACGCCCGATTAGGCTTCCAGGGTCGCGGCTAAGCATTTTTAACCGATTATGGAGCTTTTTGCGGACCTCCAGGTGGAGCTCCAGGGCCGTTCCGCCTAACTTTTTACGCCCGATTAGGCTTCCAGGGACGCGGCTAAGCATTTTTAACCGATTATGGAACTTTTTTGGGACCTCCAGGTGGAGCTCCAGGGCCGTTCCGCCTAACTTTTTACGCCCGATTACGCTTCCAGGGACGCGGCTAAGCATTTTTAACAGATTATGGAGCTTTTTTGGGACATCCAGGTGGAGCTCCAGGGCCGTTCCGCCTAACTTTTTACGCCTGATTAGGCTTCCAGGGACGCGGCTAGGCGTTTTTAACCGATTATGGAGCTTTTTGCGGACCTCCAGGTGGAGCTCCAGGGCCGTTCCGCCTAACTTTTTACGCCTGATTAGGCTTCCAGGGACGCGGCTTAGCATTTTTAACCGATTATGGAGCTTTTTGCGGAACCTCCAGCTGGAGCTCATTCGCGCGAGACCGAAAGAAAAAAAACGGCATGAAAATGAAGAATCGAAAAAGCTCGATTTTTTTCAACTGGGGCGCAGGGAGTCCTAACCGGGGCGCCGCCCCGGCTCGCCCCGGCTTGGCTATGCCTCTGGAAAGAAGAAATTACGACGTTGCGGGAAAGATACACATCGTACATAAATCAAGCAAATTAGATCCAGAGACGCACCAAAAATTCACATTGCAGAACCTGCACTAACGTCAGAAACTTAAGTTTTAGAGTAATTACCGTTTTTTTCCGTGTATAGTGCGCCCCCATGTATAGTACGCACCCTAAGAATGGCATGCTGATGCTGGAAAAAAGCTTGTACCCATGTATAATACGCACCCAATTTTTATGAATTTTGTAAAAAAAAAATTTTAATTTATTATTATTATTTTTTTTTAAGTCCCAATGATCGTCACACACGCAGGGAGGCAATGGGTCCCATTTTTATAGTCTTTGGTATGGTCTTAACTAGGCTGGATGTAATTCTTTTTGTTGGAGTTGATTTCTCCGACTGCCCCTAAACGCACCACCGCGCTCCGTGCGCGCATGGGCTGCGGACGTGAAAAAGGCGGCTCTGTATGGGAGAGACGTTGAAGAGGAATAAAAACACCCTTGGAAACCAAAACTTGCCCCTCGTCGTGACTCGGAGCCGCAACAAATGTTTCGGATTTGTGTAGGGTACATTGTGACAGACAGCAAACTAGCAGGTGATTGAGCGAGCGTCTGATACAAGAGCATTGCGGTCGTATGGAGCGTGTTTGAAGTGAACAGCAGAGACGAAAGGAACAAGGCAAAGTGTTGTGAAATAAAATATTACCTGTAATACGCATTTTGTTATTTGCTGATTGAAACTGCTAATTAAACTGTGAATTGAAACTAATAGGAAGAAAACATATCTTGCTCTTAATATAGCTGGCGTGTCTTGCGCATACGTTCTACGCATCTGTAATGGCGGCCTCCGTATGACGTCCGGTCCGCGATGGAGATTAAAAACAAACAATATTTGACAATAACACACCATCAAGGATTGCACCATCGCATCAAACGATGTGTCGTCAATTATGGATTTTTTTGACTAAGTGTGTTGGGCAGGATGGCTGAATGCGATGCGCGATTGACAACAAACAAGAAGAAAGGTGAGTTTTATTTCGGGGGAGATTTGTCATGTCTCGTCCCCAGTTTTGCTATGTGTCTAGGTTGCCATAGTTTCTGTTCGCGTCGCCCCTCTCTTCCTGTGTCACCTCAATCGATGTAACGTGTTTTGTATTTAAGTCCTGTCTGCCCCTCGCTCACCGTTGGATCATTGCATGTGTTACTGTCATTCTGTTCCTGTCTTTGGTAATGTCACCCTATCTTTTTGTTCCACGACTTTGTCGGTCAGTTCTGTTGTTGGTTTTGTTGTACCATGACTTTCTTTAAAAAAAATAAAATGAAAAAAAATTAAAGAAAAAAAAATTAAACATTTTTTTTTTTGTACCTATGTATAATACGCACCCCAGATTTTAGGACAATAAATTTGTTAAATTTTGCGCACTATACACGGAAAAAATGGTAATTAACAATCCATGGAGTAAGGATTTGACATCTCTAGAAAATAAAAGTAGTAGTATTAAATAAATGACAAATTGAATGATTCACTGAACGCCAAAAATCCTTCCCGGTGTCCGTCTTCATTCAAAACTCTGGACAACAATACAGGCAAGGCTCTGTGTTCAGGTAATGTTACTCACAGCTACAATCTGGGAGAGTTTGTGTGGACTGACCTTGGTAGCAGTTGCAAGGAAGTTGCCTTGCTTGAATTTCCCTCCAGTCTGGAGCTAAAAGAGAAGACCTTTACTTTGAGAGCAGTCATTGGCTTTGAACCAGGACTGACCCAGGATTCTCTCGGGCATTATGTGGCATACTGCAGGAGGACTGCATATGCCTGGGAGATCTATAATGACCTGGGAAGTGGAGTGAAAGCAGCATCAGTAAATACTAAGATCTTCCCACATGCTGTGTTCTACACAGTGCAGTGATGCATTGTTTGAATTGTTGGAAAAAAATGTTGATAATGTTCCCTTTGACAAAGAAAGTTATTTTTTCACGTTTTCAAGTTTCTTTTTCTGGCTGTCATCAACTTCACATACATGTATTAATTGTTGCATTAATTAATGTTTTGGAGCAGACATAGACTCATCAGGGTATTAAGTTGCGGTGAACCTTTTGCATGTCAGATGTAATTGAAAAAAAATGATCACATAGGCTTATTGAAAACAAGGAAATTAATCAATGAGCACGATACAAACATAATTACAGAAATATCCTCGTACTAAAAGCCATTCCCCGCAGTGAAAGTTTTCTGTAAGATAAAAAGAAAAGAAAAAAAGGCTAAGAACATATTTACCTTGTATTTGTCCTGCATCAGGAGCATTCCAGGAGCTTGAAATTCGCGACAAAATACAGTGACGTGGGGCTGGGTGACGTCTTCGCTATGAATTAAATGTGTAATATCTGCAAAGCCGTAGCAGCCGGCACAATCGGTACAACTTTTGCAGCACAAACCAGCACAAACGAACGAACGGCACTATTTTGGGTCGTTTGGAAGTAAACAAGGGTGCGGGGCTACCAGACGTCATCGCTATAAAATAAATGTGTAATATCTCCGAAACGGAAGCAGCAAAAACGAAACCTGCACAAACGAAGCACAAACGAACGGTACCATTTTGGGTCCATTTGGAGACAGGTGGGGGGCTGGGTGACGTCATCGCTATAAAATAAATGTCTAATATCTCCGAAACGGAAGCAGCACAAACGAAACTTTTTGCTGCACAAACCAGCACTAACGAAGCACAAACGAACGGTACCATTTTGGGTCCATTTTGAGCAGATGGGGGGCTGGGTGAACTCTGGATGACCTATAAAAGAATCGTTCATAACTAAAAAACCATCGCAGCACAAACGAAAATATTTGCTGCACAAACCTGCACAAACGAAGCACAAACGAACGGTACCATTTTGGGTCCATTTGGAGACAGGTGGGGGGCTGGGTGACGTCATCGCTATAAAATAAATGTCTAATATCTCCGAAACGGAAGTAGCACAAACGAAATTTTTTGCTGCACAAACCTGCACAAACGAAGCACAAACGAACGGTACCATTTTGGGTCCATTTGGAGACAGGTGGGGGGCTGGGTGACGTCATCGCTATAAAATAAATGTCTAATATCTCCGAAACGGAAGTAGCACAAACGAAACTTTTTGCTGCACAAACCAGCACTAACGAAGCACAAACGAACGGTACCATTTTGGGTCCATTTTGAGCAGATGGGGGGCTGGGTGAACTCTGGATGACCTATAAAAGAATCGTTCATAACTAAAAAACCATAGCAGCACAAACGAAAATTTTTGCTGCACAAACCAGCACAAACGAAGCACAAACGAAACAGACTATTTTGCTTAAATTTTGCGGGGGGTGGGGGGCCAAGTTCACGCAGGTGTGCTGACGCCGTACGACATCGGGTTTTGCTTTCCAAATAAGGCGTGCGCGCTCCCGCGGCAGGGGGAACAAAATCTCACGGAGGAACCAAATCAAGCACAACACCTGTTGCCGCCCTCTTGCCTGCTCAGAGCAGGCGAAAGGAGAGGGCTGCTCTTCTGACACGCACGTACGCACGAAGAACCCAGACACAACACGACTCTCAGCAGAAAATTGACATCACGTGACAATAAGGGCGCCCCAGTGCCCACTGGAAAGGTTTGAGATGAAACTGACTGAGCAAGAAAGCTGGCGATATTTTTTTTCTTGAGAGCGCTAGTGCTCCCGTGGATTGCGCCCTGGGCGCTCGCCCATATTGCCCATAGCAAAAATCGGCCCTGCAACTCTCATTTTTCACCGAGCCTGTTGTGAATCAAAGCACTTTCAGAATGACCAAAGTATTTGGACTTTCTTCCTTAGTCATAAAGTTCGTTATTACCAGATTTACCCGATTGTGTTACTAGTTACTTCATATTTATTTGATCAACGCATAGCTTTGTTTTCAATATTTTATGTCTCATCAACAAATAAAGTCAACACAAACGGGCAAAAAAACCGTTGCCAAACAGGACACAAAACGCGATCGATCAATCGACGTTGACAGTGACGATTTGCTCGTCACTTCCGGCGGTGGGCAAGATGGCGGCGCCCGAAGAGCTGTTCGTGTGGGAAGGAGACTGGGGGCTGCCGTCCGTCAATAGCGATTGTTTGGTAGTTTTGGTCGGTTGCATTTTGTCTCGTTTTATGTAGCAGCAGTCACGATGAGAGTTCAGCATGCTTGCGAGTAGAGGCAGAATCAAAGCGCCAGTGCGATCGGGAACAAACAAGTAACGATCACGTCAGGATCTTGCATCAGAGGTGTACCTGAAATCATCCACAGTTTACTAGAGCTGCTATTTTTTTTTAATTGAGCGTTTATTTATTATTATTAAGGGCATCAACAAATTCAAATTTGCAATGGCGACCTCGCTGCAAACAGCGGAGTGAACCAAATCAAAACAATCTTCTGTACAACAGTGTTTCCGAAGCAAGCGCACGTAAGCAAGCACATTGCTGAGCGGGGGTTGTAACATTTCATAATTGACTTCCCGTGTCGTGTGTCAGTTCAAGCAAGTGTCCCCAAAAAGCGTAGATGACAATGTATTTCTGGGATTTCATGTTTAAATGCCCGTGTGGTGTCCTCGATAAGACGTCAGGCCTCGCTAAGACGTCACAATTCTCTGAGACGTCCTGACACTTGATAGGAGCTTTTATTGTCAAAGTTTGGCTTTAGTGTTCGGCAGAGCGGAGTCAAAGCTACCTTTAGTTCTTGTTCTCAAGTTCTTCGTCGCGCAGCGCATATATCACTCGAGCCCCAACCATACTTCCCGCTTTGAATTGCTCGCGCCAAAATAAAAGCATGGTTTTCAAAATAAGCCCTACCCGTTTGTGGTTTCAAAGTGGGGTCCCCACACGGCAGCAAAGCGAGCCAAAATTGGAACTTACCCGAAAGTGGTTACTCGTCTCCGTTGTCTTCCCTCTGCTCTTTTTGATTCCAATGTTGTTGTCACGTCACCGTGTCTGCTTTTGTCTTTAATGAAATTTTAAAAACGCTGGTTGCGGAGGCTGACAGAAGCTGATACAACTTAGGAGTGCCAGCAGTCTCTGTTCGGAGGCAGCAAACAAACCGAAAACGCCTTTCAATGTTTGCCAAACATGTGTTCGTGGCAGGCGTACGCTCAATTTTCCGGTGCTCCTCTCAAAGTCCACAAGTTAAGCAACCCGTGGAGATGTCCAGGAGGTGAGAAAAACCCTTCGCGATTCCCGCACCCGCCTGCAGGGGGCGCCTCCTCACCTCTCCTTTGCATTCAGGTACCATTCCCGCACTGAGGACTGCCCACAAGGAGGCGCTGTGGCGACCCTCTGACATCATCGTCCACCTCCAAAAACAGGTACCGTGTTTTTCCATGCATAATGCGCCCCCGTGCATAATACGCACCCTAAAAATGGCATGTCGATGCTGGAAAAAAGCCTGTACCCATGTATAATACGCACCCAAATTTTGACTCTTACTTAAGTCCATAAACGTAAAATTATTTCAGAAAAAAGATCATCTTTGGGAACAACCGGATGTTATTCTGCCGGTCAGTATCACTGCGCATGCGCTAGCAAACTCGATAGCAAAGAAATGTTTCGGATTTGTGTAGGGTACATTGTGACAGCAAACGGGCAGGTGATCGAGCAAGCGTCTGATACGAGAGCATTGTGTTCGTATGGAGCGTGTTGTGAAATAAAATATTACCTGTAATACGCATTTAGGTAGAGAACTGAAGTCTCGCTCTTTATATAGCTGACGTGTCTTGCGCATCCGTTCTGCGCATCTGTAATGGCAGCTTCCATATGATATCCGGTTTGCGATGGAGATTAAAAAACAAACAATATTTGACAATAACACACCATCAAGGATTGCACCATCACATCAAACGATGTCGTCAATTATGAATTTTACTGATGACTAAGTGTGTTGGGGAGGATGGCTGAATGTGATGCGCAATTGACAACAAACAAGAAGAAAGGTGTGATTTCAAGTTTTATTTCGAGGGAGATTTTCTTCAAAAATTGTTGTACCCATGCATAATGCGCACCCCAGATTTTAGGACAATAAATTACCGTTTTTTTCCGTGTATAGTGCGCCCCCATGTATAATACGCACCCTAAAAATGGCATGCTGATGCTGGAAAAAAGCCTGTACCCATGTATAATACGCACCCAATTTTTATGAATTTTGTTTTATGAATTTTTTTTTTTTTTTTTTAAGTCCCAATGATCGTCACACACGCAGGGAGGCAATGGGTCCCATTTTTATAGTCTTTGGTATGGTCTTAACTAGGCTGGATGTAATTTTTTTTGTTGGCGTTGATTTCTCCGACTGCCCGTAAACGCACCACCGCGCTCCGTGCGCGCACGGGAAAGAGGCGTGCGGACGTGAAAAAGGCGAGAGACGTTGAAGAGGAATAAAAACACCCTTGGAAATCAAAACTTGGTGATTTCAAGTTTCATTTCGAGGGACATTTGTCACGTCTCGTCCCCAGTTTTGCTATGTGTCTAGGTTGCCATAGTTTCTGTTCGCGTCGCCCCTCTCTTCCTGTGTCACCTCAATCGATGTAACGTGTTTTGTATTTAAGTCCTGTCTGCCCCTCGCTCACCGTCGGATCATTGCATGTGTTACTGTCATGATGTCTGTTTGCTTTCTGTTTCTGTCTTTGGTAATGTCACCCTGTCTTTTTGTTCCACGACTTTGTCGGTCAGTCCTGTTGTTGGTTTTGTTTTCTAAAAAAAAAAAATTTTTTTGTACCCATGTATAATGCGCACCCCAGATTTTAGGACAATAAATTCGTTAAATTTTGCGCACTATACACGGAAAAAAACGGTAGTTAAATTTTGCGCATTATGCATGGAAAAACACGGTAAGCAACACAAGGCTCGGTCAGATGCGGCGCGTCGACGGTCAGCAGCAAGTCGACCGTCATTTGTCAATAGGTCAGGGCTGTGGCCAACGACACGCCGCATGTGCAGAAGCAAAACGCTTGTCCACGCTTGTCACATCATCAAACACAGTAAATATGGAAAGCAAGAAGTTGCGAGGACTTTGTCGCCATTTTATTATCGGAATTTCTCGCAACGGCAAATTAGGCTTTTTGTCCAAAATGGCTTTTGAGCATTTTTTTTCTTTCAAGAATGTCTTGCAAGAGGATTGCTGAGATTTTCCTGTCGTCTCCTTTCTGCTTTGCTGTGGTTCTGACCCACATTTTCCGCATCAGAACCCCGACCCTTTCCCGGCAGCTGGAAGTCATTAGCTCTCGCATGCTGTGCGGCCTGAGGCTGGTCATAGCCATGGGGTGCAGGCGGGGGTTTGTTCGTCTGGCAGAAGCGCATGTGGGCGGGTGGTCGTAGTGCCGAGGAGCTGCTTGTGTATTCCTTGTTGCCGGTGTTGTCATGACAACCCAATTTCTTCCTCTTCCAGAAGTACAACGCCGACTTTGACCTGTCGCCCAAGGAGGCCGCAGACAGCCTGGCTTTCGTCGCGCTGGTCCAAGAGAAACTCTCGCCGGCCGTGGTGTGTATGCACGTGTGCGCCTGTGTCCGTCTGCATGTGTCAATGCGTGTACCCGCTCGCTGGTGCCATTTTCCACTTGTAGCTGTATGCGCTGTGGGTGGAGCCC
The DNA here is from genome assembly GCF_033458585.1 of Syngnathus typhle. Classification (NCBI taxonomy): domain Eukaryota; kingdom Metazoa; phylum Chordata; class Actinopteri; order Syngnathiformes; family Syngnathidae; genus Syngnathus; species Syngnathus typhle. The sequence goes on along the minus strand of NC_083747.1, from coordinate 14,195,143 downwards.
AAGAACTTTGCGGAGGTGACGCGGCGCTGGTACGCCGAGCATGTGTCTTTCCCGCTCGGCCTGGTCTTGCCGGGCCGCATGCGGCGCCAAGAGCTGGACAAATTGCGCCTGCTGCGAGGAGACTCCAGCCTGGAGCCCGGCGACGAGCTGGAGAAGGAGGTGAGCGGCCGGCGCTTTTCAGCTTCTTGGCTTTTTTGGGGGAAACATCGTGACATCCTCCTCACCAAGAGCCCGGGCTGGCCTGTCAGCATGTATTTCAGTGCCACTTCAAGTCAAGCTCAAAGGGGTTCATTCTCCCTGCGCAATTTGTTGAAGGCTTTGCTAATGGATGAAGCGTTGCGAGTCGATGCGCTCGTTTGCAAATCGTTCCCAGGCTCTCCAAGCAAACTGGTAGACAAGAGCTTTTGAAAACTGACCCTTATTACGAAGGCGGCCCTACTTTTCTTCCAGTTGTACGACGACGCCACCAACTGCATGGACCTGCTGGCGCAGCGACTCGGAATGCAAAAGTTCTTCTTTGGAGACTCGTGAGTCCTTTGCCGTTCGGCGCGTCGCTCGCCGCGTCGCTCGCCGCGTCGCTCGCCGCGTCGCTCGCCGCGTCGCTCGCCGCGTCGCTCGCCGCGTCGCTCGCCGCGTCGCTCGCCGTGTCGCTTGGGCTTGGTCGTCACAGTGATCGACGTCTGGTCAGGCCTTCGTCTCTGGACGCGGTCGTGTTTGGCTGGCTGGCCCCCATCCTCAAGTGCGAGCTCCCCAGCGGGAAGTTGCAGCAACATCTCAAGTCACTGGACAACCTGCACGCCTTCTGCGGCAACATTCTGCTGGTCTACTTCCCCCGTCAGGATGCCGCCGTCTGCGTACGTTTCATACCAACCGGGCGCTGTGCTGACCACCGTGCCCGTTTTGCTTTTTGTGCGTCCACAGAGAACGACGGTCCCCGATTGGGGTGTTCGGCCAAGAGCTATGATGTGGAGCACGTGCCCAACCGGCGCGTCAAGCAGTTCCTGTCGGCGCTGGCGGCGGTGGGCGCCATGCTGTCATATGCCTTGCTCACCGGCATGGTGTCCGTCCAGCGCGGCCACAAGGGGGCGCTGGAAGGGCGACAACATTCGGCTGGCCCTGAGGACGACGAAGATGAGGACTGACGTTGGAAGACAAGGACTGACGTAGACCGATTTCGTTGGAAGACGAAGACTGACTTTGCAGACCGCTTCCGTTGAAAAAAAAGGACTGATGTTGCAAACCGCTTTTTTGGAATTTCTCCCGCGTTTCCTTCACGTTTCTCAGCCGTCTTTCCCTGTTTGACATCATCTACCTTTCTTGTTTCCTCTCTTTTGTTGCTCTGATGTTTCCTCTGAGCTCCTGTCACATTTCCTTCCTGCTTCCTCCATGTTGACATGTGAAATGTCATAAGTAGAATCTTTATTTTTTTTTTTTTGCCTTTTTGAAATAGTGTCAGTAACGCTCATGGGAGCTCCGCTCCCTCAGTCTGTACTCCAGCTGCACGCCTGACGCCAAAGCTCAGGAATGTTTGCGTGTGCGTGCTGACGAGCTTATATGGAAGCAGTTTGAGTTGAGCTTCATCATCGGAGACAAAATAAAGGCCCTGTATCCATGGCAACTACGTTGTGTTAATGTTGGAAAGCTGAACAGCCAGCGTGACAGTATCCTCACCTACGACCCTATGCTGGGCCGATTTAAATTGTATTTATTCTATTTGTTTTTATTTTGTTTGTTTCGGGAAGGACAAGACTTGTCGATAAGGTAAACGAGTTGAAGCAATTCTACTCGTCTCGTCCCGACTACAACCAAGGTTTCACTGCCCATGTACAATCAGTCAATAGCGTCACGTGTGGGCCCGCCCCCTTCTCCCACCCCATCACTTCCGGCGGCTCCGCGTTCTCGCAGTCGTGGTCTGTGCGCCCGCGGCTCGTCTTCCAGTGAGCTTGAGAGGATGAAGATGGAGATGATGACTTTTATGCTGTCAATCTCCTTGCTCAGAACGGCGGCACAAGTCCCGGAGCAGCAAGGTAAGACTGCTTTTGTTCTTCCTCGTCACCATTTCTTTCTTGAGTGACAGCAGAGTGGACACTTTTACAGTCGTCATGAACTTTGGGGTGTTCGAGAACAAGCCGGCCGGCATTTGGTCGGGCTTTCGCAATCGTTTGGCATCAAGTAGCGCCGCCAAAAATGACGAACAATCATAGAGTAACATTGTACTGTAGGCCGAAGTGTTCAACAGAAAGCTTTCTGGCTCGTAACATCCGAGTTGTGCTTAAAACCAGAGAAACTACTGAAATCATTCAATGGGGAGTCGCTGATGGAAGCAGATCCTTTGAGATCGCATGACGTCATGAAGTTCACGTTGAATGTGAAAAATTCTCACATTAAAATTTGACTTGCCGACCATCGTGGTCTCTGATGGACGACTTTTCAAAGTCAATTTGCTGCTGCGTAACTCCGCTGCTTTTGGCTATTGCTTCTCTTAAAAAGGAGGCCAAGTGTTTTAAACCAGTGGTCCCCAACCTTTTTTGCCCCACGGAACGGTTACATGTCAGAAATATTTTCGCGGACCGGCATTTATATAAAAAAAATACATTTATATAAATAAATACCGTTTTTTTCCGTGTATAGTGCGCCCCCATGTATAGTACGCACCCCTAAAAATGGCATGCTGATGCTGGAAAAAAGCTTGTACCCATGTATAATACGCACCCAATTTTTATGAATTTTTAAAAAAAAAAAAATATTATTATTTTTTTTTTTTAAGTCCCAATGATCGTCACACACGCAGGGAGGCAATGGGTCCCATTTTTATAGTCTTTGGTATGGTCTTAACTAGGCTGGATGTAATTTTTTATGTTGGCGTTGATTTCTCCGACTGCCCGTAAACGCACCACCGCGCTCCGTGCGCATGGAGCGTGTTTGAAGTGAACAGCAGAGAAGAAAGGAACAAGGCAAAGTGTTGTGAAATAAAATATTACCTGTAATACGGATTTAGGTAGAGAACTGAACTCTCGCTCTTTATATAGCTGACGTGTCTTGCTCATCCGTTCTGCGCATCTGTAATGGCGGCCTCCGTATGATATCCGGTTTGCGTGTGTGCGAGAGCGAGAGAGAGCGAGAGAGAGAGCGCGCGAGAGAACGCTCAACCGTAGCGCGCCGCCGACCGCCCAACTGCACCGGGCTGGTCGATTATTGTGACAGAGCCGTCGCTGAAATTTAGAAGATATTTTTAAAGTCCTGATGTACTTTCTAAAATTTAAGTGGACCTCAGTGCGCACTGCGCAGGGAGCTTAATTTGGTGCGGTCGCGCAACCGCAGCGCGCCGGGCGCTCACTGTCGCATTGCTTAAAGAGCGCCTTTGTGTTTTAGGATGAACAGCAGAGACCAAAGGAACAAGGCAAAGTGTTGTGAAATAAAATATTACCTGTAATACGCATTTTGTTATTTGCTGATTGAAACTGCTAATTAAACTGTGAATTGAAACTAATAGGAAGAAAACAACTCTCGCTCTTTATATAGCTGACGTGTCTTGCGCATCCGTTCTGTGCATTTTATTTCACAACACTTTGCCTTTCTTCTCTGCTGTTCACTTCAAACACGCTCCATGCGACCGCAATGCTCTCGTATCAGACGCTTGCTCGATCACCTGCTCGTTTGCTGTCCCGTGCGCGCACGAAGCGCGGTGGTGCGTTTACGGGCAGTCGGAGAAATCAAGGCCAACAAAAAAAAATTACATCCAGCCTAGTTAAGACCATACCAAAGACTATAAAAATGGGACCCATTGCCTCCCTGCGTGTGTGACGATCATTGGGACTTAAAAAAAAAAAGAAAAAAAAAAAAATTAAAAAAGTATTTTTTTTTTTTTGTACCCATGTATAATGCGCACCCCAGATTTTAGGACAATAAATCAGTTAAATTTTGCGCACTATACACGGAAAAAAACGGTAATACATTTATAATAAGTATATAAATGCTATGAAATAAGATGATACGACTGACATAAAAACAAGTACAAATGACAAAAATAAAACTCCATTACGTACGTGAATTAGTGGGAGCACTGAGTTTGTTTCTCAGAAACGAGCCGGTCCCATCTAGACGTAATTGGAGACAATCACACCCGAAGTGATTAAGGTTTGTCTTTTATTGCAGGATGCTTGGTATCCATGTGTTAAAGCAGTTTTGAATGCTTCATTGCCTGGTTAGTTAGCCTGTCGCCACATATTAGCTTTGCGGGCTCGACTGGGGAAACATGTCACGTGACCGGGACGAGTGTCTTGACCTGAATTAATTGATCGTCGACAAAAAATTAAAAAAATTCTGTGCGGCTTGGCGGCCCGGTACCAAGTGACCCACGGACCGGTACCGTTCCGCGGCCCGGTGGTTGGGGACCACTGTTTTAAACGACGACGCGCGCGTACCCTCCCTCCGCCGTCGGTCACAGAAGCCGAAGCAATTGCTGCCTTAGTTTGCCAGAGGCTGACGTCAAATTTTACGTTAAGTAAACGTTACAATGTGATCACGTCACACCATGTCAAGTGTACAACCGCGCGGTTGGCAAGGCTGGCTGGCTGGGCCGTTGCGACCTCGAGGGCCGACGTGTCTCCAACGCACCTGCTTGAATCGGTGTGTTGCATTTTGGCACGAGCAACCCCCCAAAAAAGAATTGTGCCGCAAAGCGGTTTTAGCACTGTTTATCACTGTGTGGGGAATTGGCAATTTAGCGCCCACTTCAGCTGCAGATCGGGTGGCCGTGCTTGCTAAGAAGTTGATCACAGAAACTGAGTGACAAGGGGAAATACCAGGGAAGGGGGCGCGCGGGGGACAATTCACCTGTGACGATAAGTGGTGATGAAAAGGTGGGATCCACTGTAGTGCAATTTTATTAGTGGGCTAAAGTCAATCACACCTCAATATCTTCCCAAAAACACACGTTATGTATAATATTATAAATAAAGGCCTAAAATTCCTGCACATTTTCTGAATTGTGTCAAATGGGTGATGCAAAGCTATAACGTCACCCACAAGTTACGTGAAATTGGTTTACCGTTTTTTTCCGTGTATAGTGCGCAAAATGTAACGAATTTATTGTCCTAAAATCTGGGGTGCGCATTATACATGGGTACAAAAAATGTTTAATTTTTTTTTTTAATTTTTTTTTTTTTTTTTTTAGAAAACAAAACCAACAACAGGACTGACCGACAAAGTCGTGGAACAAAAAGACAGGGTGACATTACCAAAGACAGGAACAGAAAGCAAACAGACATCATGACAGTAACACATGCAATGATCCAACGGTGAGTGAGGGGCAGACAGGACTTAAATACAAAACACGTTACATCGATTGAGGTTACACAGGAAGAGAGGGGCGACGCAAAGAGAAACTATGGCAACCTAGACACATAGCAAAACTGGGGACGAGACGTGACAAATGTCCCTCGAAATGAAACTTGAAATCACCAAGTTTTGGTTTCCAAGGGTTTTTTATTCCTCTTCAACGTATCTCCCATACAGAGCCGCCTTTTTCACGTCCGCACGCCTCTTTCCCGTGCGCGCACGGAGCGCGGTGGTGCGTTTATGGGCAGTCGGAGAAATCAACGCCAACAAAAAAAATTACATCCAGCCTAGTTAAGACCATACCAAAGACTATAAAAATGGGACCCATTGCCTTCCTGCGTGTGTGACGATCATTGGGACTTTAAAGAAAAAAAAAAAATCATAAAAATTGGGTGCGTATTATACATGGGTACAGGCTTTTTTCCAGCATCAGCATGCCATTTTTAGGGTGCGTATTATACATGGGGGCGCACTATACACGGAAAAAAACGGTAGTATCCTCTTCACCTCTGAGTGACAATGTTCGGAGATGGGAAAGCTATCGACTGTTTTTCTTGTCGAGGGCCAAATAAATTGGAGATGGTCTTGCCCAAAAATGAGCGGTTCAAGATCAAATGCAAATGCATTCTTGAAAGTGGAATTCAACAAAATTTATTGTAAAAATTGAATACACTTGTACACATTTATAAAAAGCTACTCTGATCAAAATAAACAATCGTACAAGTTTCTTTTCAACTCTGTTTGATTGCATTTCATGTTTCAAACGTAACTTTGGACTTGTTTCGCGGAACAAATCTGGTGATTCTTTTCATACCACAAAAGGGAGTCCACACAAGTAGCCCACTTTGACAATTGCTGCATTGCAAGTTCACCTCATCAGGCTCTACTCCAGAGCGCCAATAAGTCCATCCGAAGAAACCACGCCCCCAGACGGCATCGCCAAGCATTGCTACGGTAACCGTCCTGTCTCCCTGCCAGTGATGGATGTGCTGAGCGCTCAGGACTCCAAGTGGGCGGGTGAAGTTTGGGGCGGCGCCAGTGCGCCAGCCGATGTCTACGTGGCGGCAGTCATTCGCTTGCCGCCCAAGGTGGGCGGCGGTGTCCTCTTTGGTGTGTATGGGAAGCACGACAACAAGAAGTACCTGGAGGTTGCCGTCATGGCCAAGATCAACAAAGGTGCCCAACTACTTGCTCCTTCTTCCTCTTTGTTTGGTCCACTTTTGACTTTCTCCTTGGACAATTCCAAGTTGACTTGCTGTTTGTCTTTGAGCTGTTCCTGATGGCTGCCTGTGTGCGTGCGCGCAGTGTCGCTCCGCTTCTTGCGTCCGTCCGATGGGAAGGTTCACACGGTGAACCTGGCGAATGCCAATGTGTCAGATGGGCACCGCCGTTCGCTGGTGGTGCGTCTGAGTGAGCTGCGACGCGCCAGCATGAGGGTGGAGCTCTACATAGACTGCCGATTAGCCGACGCGGCGGAGGGCGCTCCCCACCTGCCTCCCCTCCCTCGGGAGCCGGATGCCATGGAGATCCGACACGGACAGAAGGCGTACACGCGCATGCAGGTACACCTGGCCACGGCCCCTAGTGGCTCCCTCTTGCATATTTGTGACCAAAGCTCACCATATCGTCATTCATATCCATATTTGTGACGAAAGCTCCGTGATGGCGTGTGCAAAGCTCCCTGTCCATAATGGTCACTATATCACCATTCGCTTTACGTATGTGGTCTCACTCTCGGCGGGTGAAAGTTTCTGTTTGCCACCAGTGCTAATTGTACCCACACTAGGCCGCCACAAATCGCCCCCAATCGTCTCGCAATGGAGGAGACTGGAATGAGCAAACGATTGCCAAGGAAACGACAGCGGCGTTTGGAATCCTTCGCTCGGTGCACATTCCCCATTTTCAGCAACAGAATAGCAATCCCTACAGCGCGGTTTCCCGGGGTACGGCCCCCGTGAGCCCCGTTTCGGATGGGACCCCGTTCTCACACGCCCGATTCAAATGATGGGGACACTCCTGCAGCAAAGCTTGACGATGGTTTGAATCGGGCACGCAGGAGCCGGATGGGGAGGGGAGAGTCCCGGCCGCGGTTTGCACCGTTGCGTTTGAGTGACGCCGCCTAGTTGTTTGCCACTCAGGGCGCCGTGGAAATCCTGCGTGTGGCGGTTGGGGGCAGTGTGGTTCAAGCCGGCGCCTTGGTGGACTGTCCTTTTCTAGGCGACTCCACCCACAACCTAGGTGAGTGACACATCTGTGGCAGTACACGTGACTTCGCCCTTCTTGAAGCGTAACGCTTTGTGCGCGCAGCGAGCGGCGGCCTGCACGCTATCCTCGGTGAGTGCGTCCGATCCTCCGTAAAGAAAGAGGCTGTCATCTGGTGACTGAGCTTTGCTTCCTGTCAGCTGATCACGCCAAAGCGCTGATTGGTCAGATGCTCCTCTTCAATCAGATGCTGGCGGAACTCCGACAGGATGTCAAGAAACAGGTGAGGTACCCTTCACACCAGGGTGACTTGCAACAGAGACCACATTATTGCTTATCGTGGAACAGCCAAGAGTTGAACCGAAGAAGGCCACTGCTACCTACTGTCGTGGGTGTGCAATTACGCGCCAACAAAATGGCAAGACGTGTGCGCGTGCGTGCAGGTAAAGGAGATGTCTTTGCTGAGGAACGCCATCCTGGAGTGTCAAGTTTGCGGTGAGTGGGGTTGCCACTCGCACGCTTTGTGTCAGGATGCCGCTGAAGCCACATGTGTGTGTGTGTGCTCAACCGCAGGTTTTCACGAGGCGCGTTCTCACTGCTGGCCCAACCCATGCCACCGGGGCGTGGCCTGTGCCGAAAGCCCACACTTCCCTGGCTTCACCTGCGGACCGTGCCCGCCCGGCACCCTGGGAAATGGGACGAGCTGTCGTGACGTGGATGAGGTCAGCGCACGCACGCGCGCACGCACCCAGGACGATGGCAGCGAGTGACGATGCCGTCCCCGCCAGTGCGAGGCGCAGCCGTGCTTCCGACCGTCGGCCTGCATCAACACGGAAGGCGGCTTCCGATGCGGCCCGTGTCCTCCCGGCCTGCGGGGGCCGCCGCTCTCCGGGACCGGACTGCACTACGCCAAAACGCACAAGCAGGTCACGCGCGCACACGCACGCATGTCCAAAAGGCTTCTGCTGCACGTGTGACTTTCAGGCTTCTGAGTTTCAGTTGGATGTTTGCTTTGTATGTTTGTACATGTGTCTCATGTTTGTATTTTGTCTCTGTGCATGTCATTGTGAATTTTGAATGCGTACTTAGGTGTTTTCGTGTGTTGCTGGTTTTGTTTGTGCATATTTGTATGCACGCACACGTACGTGTTTATGTGTTGTTTTTCAGGTGTGTGTAGACATGGACGAGTGCGTGGAGCTTCCCGACGCTTGTGTGCAAAACTCGGTTTGCACCAACACAGAGGTGAGTCGCCGGTAAGCCCCGCCCCCTGCCTCCCTCCGTCGCCCAGCGTTGTTATCGTTGTTGTCTTTGGGATCAGGGCTCCTTCCGCTGTGGCGGCTGTAAAGCTGGATACCTTGGCAACCAAACGATAGGCTGCTTCCCCCGCAGTTCTTGCGCCTCCTTGACCTTCAATCCTTGCGACGCCCATGCCCGCTGCAACATGGAGAGGAACGGCGTGCCGTCCTGCACGGTGACATGCGCCTGCACGCGCCCACCACCAAGATGTGCTGCATGTGCCGCTTCTCGCTAACGTGCTAGCGTGTTTGTGTGCGTGCAGTGCAATGTGGGTTGGGCGGGCAATGGAAACACGTGCAGCGTGGACACCGACCTGGACGGCTACCCCGACCGGTCACTGCCCTGCCTGGATAATAACAAACACTGCAGACAGGTCGGCATCCTCCTCGCCGTCCTCTTCATCATCCTGGCATCAGATGACTAACGTTGTGTCCGTCAGGACAACTGCGTGTCAACTCCAAACTCGGGTCAGGAGGACGCCGACAATGACGGCATCGGAGACCAATGTGACGACGACGCCGATGGAGACGGGATAAAAAATGTGGAGGTGCGTGAGCGCTTTGGACGTGGCTTGTGGTCATGTGACGTGCGTCCACATGCCACACGGGCACCTGGGCTCGGTCCGATGACAAGCGTGTTGCCTCGCGTGTGGACCAGGACAACTGTCGCTTGGTTCCCAACAAGGACCAGCAGAATTCCGACAGCGACTCCTTCGGCGACGCGTGCGACAACTGTCCCAACGTGTCTAACAGCGAGCAGACAGACACGGACGGAAATGCCAGAGGGGACGCCTGCGACCTGGACATCGACGGAGATGGTACCCGAGCGCAATCGGCGAGCCGGGGTTGGGCTCGTATTTTACTTGGCTTGTGCGTGTTTGTGTGCGCGTGCAGGCATTCCAAACGTGCTTGACAATTGTCCCAAGGTTCCTAATCCCATGCAGACAGATAGAGATCATGATGCCATCGGAGACGCCTGCGACAGTTGCCCTGAACTCAGCAACCCGACTCAGGTACACGCACGCATGCAGCAAGCTTTTCTACGCTGTTGGGGTTTTCATTGAGCATGTTTTTGTTTTTCAGACGGACATGGACAACGATTTAGTGGGAGATATTTGTGACAACGACCACGACATGTACGACACACGCACACATGCACACACCTCGGCCAAGAGAAGGTGATGACATGGTGCGCTGCATTCAGGGATGGCGACGGCCACCAGGACAACCGGGACAATTGTCCCGACATCGCCAATGGTTCTCAGTTGGACTCCGACAACGACGGCCTCGGAGACGACTGCGACCAGGATGACGACAACGACGGCATCCCGGATCACAGGGACAACTGCAGACTCATTGCAAACCCTCACCAGCAAGACTCGGACTGTAAAAAAAATTGAGTGCCACCCCTGAACGTGTGTGCATGCGCATATTCACGCGTGTTGATGTGCCTTCATGTGAATGTGTAAAGTGAACGGCATTGGCGACGTGTGCGAGCTGGACTTTGATGACGACGCGGTCCGGGACGCCCTGGACGCCTGTCCTGAGAGCGCTGAGGTGACGCTGACCGACTTCCGAGCTTATCAGACGGTGGTTTTGGACCCCGAAGGCGACGCCCAGATCGACCCCAACTGGGTGGTCCTCAATCAGGTCAGCCGGCAGCGCCCCGCGGCGGTCAGCTTCATCTGTGAGATTCTCGGCCATCGCTAACCTCCTCCTCTTGCTCCTCCTCCTCTGTCTTCTTCCCACTCTCTAGGGGATGGAGATTGTGCAAACAATGAACAGCGACCCGGGCCTGGCCATCGGTGCGTTGGTCGCACAAGCATGGAACTCCATTGTTGCCATATTGCAAGCCAATGATCTCCGTGCGTGCATCCATGCAGGCTTCACGTGGTTCAACGGGGTGGACTTTGAGGGAACATTCCACGTGAACACGGTGACGGACGACGACTACGTCGGCTTCGTGTTCTCATATCAAGACTCGTCAAGTTTCTACGCCGTCATGTGGAAGCAAACGCAGCAAATCTACTGGCAGACACAACCGTTTAGTGCCGTGGCGAGCCCCGCCTTGCACCTCAAGGTACTCGCACCGCACTCCACTTTGGCACAACTTGGACTCTGGTCTTTCTACCCTGACGGCTCTGCTCTCTCCGCCTTTACTCTGTTCGGATTCGACATAAGTTTGAAACAATTCTGCGCGGACTCTTTATTCTACCCAACTCGTTAGTCTCTGCTGCCGAAAACGGGCCCGGTGGTGTCCTCTGGCCTTGCGCTGTTTGCATGATCCGTATGTGCATGTGCCGGTCAGGCAATGAAGTCGAGCACGGGTCCTGGCGAGTATTTGAGGAACGCACTGTGGCACACGGGCGACACGAGCGGTGAAGCCACGCTCCTGTGGAAAGATCCCAGGAACGTGGGCTGGAAGGACAAAACGTCATATCGGTGGCAGCTCAGTCACCGCCCGCAGGCCGGATACATCAGGTCAGTCCAACAACATCAAGATGTTTATGATGTCATTCACCCATGCTATGCTAGCGCACTCATCATTAGTCATGGGATACATTGATGTTAAGCTTGGACTCAAAACAAATACCCTAATGCTAAGCTGGCGCGCGGGTATTGCACTCCACTCCAGGGTTCGTCTGTTCGAGGGCTCTGACATGGTGGCTGACTCGGGCGTTGTGATTGACAGCACTTTGAGGGGGGGCAGACTGGGGGTCCTCTGCTTCTCCCAGGAAAACATCATCTGGTCCAACCTGCGCTACCACTGCAACGGTAACAATGCCCGCGCACACTGGTGCAATGTATCGCTAGCACTGGCACTTAGCCTTAGCAGCCAAAGCCTGCGGCGTCCTATTTTGATACCCTCCAAAAATAACGACTGACCTGGGGGGCGTGCCCACAGAGCGTTTTCCAAGCTTTGCCCATCGATCACAGCAGGATGCCTTAGTCTACCAGCAACCATTGAAGGGGGACCCAGCAGTGTCACGAACGGTGTGGAAATGGAGCAGGGCAACCAAGTGCAGCTTGGACCAGGGTTTATTGGCGGAACTCAAAATACAGACTTGGTAAACTAAGATAACTCTCTAACAAAACCAACCACAGGACTGACCGAAAAAGACGTAGAACAAAAAGACAGAGTGACATTACCAAAGACAGGAACCAAAAAGACATGACAGTACACATCAACAATGATCCGACAGTGAGTGACACACAGACAGGACTTAAATACAAGACAGGTAACAAGAGGCAGGTGAGAATGATCACACTAATCATGGGCACACAAGAGGGGAGGGGCGAGCACACAGACAGAAACCACGGACATGAGCACACAGGAGGGGAGGGGCGAGCACACAGACATGATCGGGGACGAGTCGTGACAAGCAGATGACACAAGCCAAAACCTGACTCGCGTTGGCAGGAATAGCGGCAATGGAAGAGGGCTTTCCTCCTCTCGCTCAGTCCAGGTTACTCTAAATAATATTCCACGGCCGGTTCAGTCTGATTGGGGAAGTAAAATTGGCTGAATGCGAATTCCCACAACTGCTGCAATCCCGTTCGGACCTCTAATTCGCATGAGCTCTGCTGTCGTGCTTCCAGACACGCTTCCTGAAGACTTCCACAAGCACGGCCAACAAGTGGTGATGCACGTGCAAGTGTGAGCGCAGATGGGTGACGTAGCCAAAGGTGGGGGCTAAGCCAGATGCAGGACCACACCTGAGCCATTGGCTGTCAATCGAAGGACACTCTTGAAGACAAAAAGTGGAGCGAATGGTGTTAAAACTCCCTTCAAAGAATAAAGCCACAGATCATGTTTGTCAGTCTTTTATTACAAACATCATTTGTGACATGAAAGAATTGAGTGAAATGGCACGCACTTTGATGGACATATGTGAAGAGCTCACGAGACAACTTTTGAGGTTAAAATAAGCAACCAATTTGATTCACATCTTGTCCAGACAAACACGTAAGATGGGCCAATAATAATTGCGGCTCCCCGACTAGGGAAGGACCCAGGTGCAATCGAGTCACAAAGTGCAGTGGACGCGCGTGTGATGTGAGGTGGAAGCTCCGCCCCTCACTTCTTGTTTGACGTCATCACACGGCGCCCTAGACGATTTGGTTGTCGGAGTCAGCCTCACTGTCCTCGCACTCCTCGTGGCCAAAAGTCCTCCAGAGTTGCAGCACCAGCGCCTGCTGCAGGACCTGACGGGAAGCGCACGATGACGGCTTATGGGAAGAGCAACAATGACGGCTGACGGAAAGCGTACAATGACGGTCAGTGATGGCCCTGAGCAATTTGGTACCCCAGGCGAGATTTTTCCTGGAACCTCCTGGCCGTGCTGTGCGGTGTATGCACCACGCAGACTCGCGGAGGGCTTGACTATATGGCTTAAGGTTGCAGGTAGGGGTGTAAATCGCGGGTTTTGCCACAATACGATATCATATCGATACAAAGAACTACGATACGATATTTGCCGATATCTTAAAGCTTGCTGCGATTCATTCACGATATATCACGATATAGTGCTCTACGACCGATATATATATTTTTTTAAATAAAAAATATAGAACAATATCCTGATTTATAACAATTCATATGCAAAATCAACAAGGTACTGCAAACTCTTTATTTAGGAAATCACAAGAGTATTGTAGTATACAAAGTGCTTACTTTAACACTGAACTTTGATGTCGTGTTTTTTCTTTAAATGTGCGGCGAGATTTTTGGTCCCTGAATATTTGCTCACCGCATGGCAGGATTTACAAACTGCACATGTCTTGTCCGTTGAGCCATCTTTTCTTTGGAATCCAAAGTGCTTCCAAACGAATGACCTGAAGCCTAAAGGGGAGCAAATTTCCTCGTCTTTTTGGACACTAGCCATAGCACCAACCCAGGAGCCGCGTACTAGTTGTCGCCTCCCCTTTCACGTGCGTGCTCTGCTCACAACACAACAACGCCGGGCGCACTCCTCCCGGAAAGAGGAAGCGAGCAACAATGAACTGGATTTCAAAATAAAGTCGCGTCTAATGTCCGAGGTCAAACACGGCGATATAAATCGATGTTTACCTTTAGCATCGATGCCAATAAATCGTAGAGCATTATATCGATTAATCGATGTGTATCGATGTATCGTTACACCCCTAATACCAGCACAGCAAGCACAGGAGCCAAAAGCTTCAACAGCAACTGCCACCAAGCGCCAGAGAACAGCCATGAAAAGAAATCCCATTGACGTGGGATTTTGTCCTCCGACATGGCCTGCTGTAAATTCCTCAGTGAGTTCATGGCTTCCTTGATGTGCGTGTCGTTATCTCCTGGAATGTATGTGCAACAGGAAGTCCCGATGATGTGGCACACACCACTTTGTGCTGCCGTTAACAAGTCCAGAACCATCCTGTTTTGCTAGACCATTAGTCTAATAGCCTGGATCTCTCTATTTTGTCCATCATCGACTTGCAGTGAGAGGTTCACAAAGGATTGAAAACGATAGTTCAGTGTCTCGATGAAGAGAGATTGTTTTCAAACTCCGATCCAAGGAAAAAGCGCATGAAGAACTTTGTTTCCGACAGGCCATATTTTATGGTCGTCCGGAACATTCGCACCCCAGACAGGGTCATGGGGGTCAAAGGTTTTAATCGCCCTGCGTCAACGTCCAGTAGAGTTGTGTGCTGTCGTCAGCTGACGATGTTGTATCCTGTAAGTGTGGTCTGTCACCCACACTAGTGCACACACTCCTGTCCAGTTGGCGGGCAGCATCGGATAAACCTTGTGACCACAAAGCCACCAGCCATTCCGTATGAAGTACGTTCCGTTTGATGGTGCAGCCATGTTGGTCGGAGAGCCCTCACCACCTGAAATGGCTCTCTTATCCTGACACTCGGTGGCGATGTCCAAAGCTCCCATCCAGTTCCCTCCTGGAGAGCAGTCACTGTCAATGCATTTGTGGGTCTCGCTTCCTTGGATGTAACACGTATAGTTCACTCCAGGTGGCCGCTCTGTGTAGGCCACCTGCGGCAATGTTCGTCCTTTAACAGTCACATTGAGATTTGTCCAGAAAAGCTGATCACAGGTACCTTCTGCAAGTCCAGGGCGGGAAGGGTCGGCATCACTGACTGTGACAGCATGGTGTTGATATCCAACTCCTCCCATGGATGCCATGCATTTCGCTTCGGTGACATTCATTGCTCTGGCCTCCAAGTGAACTTGTGTAGAGGAAGGAGGAAGTTTGGAACACACATAGCAACCCTCCTGTGTGTGCGACCTTACAGTGAATTTGACGTAGCGGTACCAAGTGTTGGTTTCGTATGGGTTTCTGGGGTCCCATGACCAGTCCTCAAAGTTCTCATCGTGTGACCATCGTCTTCCACGGTCAACATTGTCACTTGGTCTGTTCAGTTGAGTCCATAGACCATAGCACGCTCCAACCACAACGCAGCAGAGGATCCACCTGGCATATGGAGCCCCGTTGCTACTTGGATGACAGGGACTCCGAGGCATACCCTCGCCTAGCGGAGTGGGTGTTGTTGTTCTCTTCACCAACATTGAGACGTCTAACCCTAAACGATGAGGCTAGTTTGAAATCAGGCTTCCCAACCACTCCGAATTAGGGGTTCAGCACTCCTTGTAGCTTGCAGTGGCTGAGGTGAATCCAGCTGGGCCGTTCAGCGATCTTTACTGCAGTGGGGGTAGTCAGCAAGGCTTGGAATGGTCCCTCCCACCGTGGGCTGGCCCAGTTCTTTCTTTTGATGACTTTGATGTAGACCCAGTCTCCCTGCTTGATGGTGTTGTCGACCTGTGAGGATGAAAGATCAGGCGGCAGTAAATTTGCATTTGACACCTGTCAGTCTGAGCGTCCTGACCATGTAATCTGCCAAAGACTGTTCTTCATCTGCCTTTTGTAAATCTGCATGGAACACAGGTAGTCTATATGGCCTCCCGTGGATGATTTCAAAAGGTGTTAGCCCTTCTGAAGTGGGAGTAATTCTCATATAGAGCTTCACTAAGTCTAGGCACTCTGGCCAAGGTCTGCCTGTTGTTTCCATGCATTTTTTGAACCTGCTTTTGATAGTATAATTTGCTCGTTCAACCAGGCCAGCGCTGGAAGGGTGATAAGCGCAGTGGTTTTTCAACGTTATCCCAAGGTGTACAGCCATGTTCTGTACCACTTGGTTCA
This sequence comes from Syngnathus typhle, assembly GCF_033458585.1. Taxonomy (NCBI): domain Eukaryota; kingdom Metazoa; phylum Chordata; class Actinopteri; order Syngnathiformes; family Syngnathidae; genus Syngnathus; species Syngnathus typhle. The sequence continues at coordinate 14,179,128 of NC_083747.1, read as the reverse complement.
CAAAATGTGGACCATTGTCACTGTAAATGGTTTGAGGAATGCCATGAGTCGGTATGACGGCTTTGCAAATGGCTTTTGCCACTGTTAAGGCATCTGCATGTTTAGATGGAACTATTTCCACCCATTTGGAAAATGCGTCAATCATCACTAGGCAGTATTTGTGAGGTCCACTTTGCGTGAGCTCAATAAAATCCATGTGCATGATTTGAAATGGGTAAGACGGTTTTGGAAATGAGCCTCTCTTAGGTCTCATGTTTCCTTGTGGATTATGTTTTACACAAACGGGACATGCTTTACAAAAAATTTTTAAGTAAACATCCAAACCAAAGGTAGTGAATTGTTGATGTATGATGCACCTCATCCCCCCTGTCGACACATGGCACGGCCCATGTGTCGCAATCGCTGCTGCCTTAAAAAGTGATTTAGGTAAAACAGGTTTGTCATTAATGCGGAGGATATTATCTGTATCCGCTATTGCACCTTTTGTTGTCCACATTCGTTTTTCCACCATTGGAGCATTGCCCTGCATATCTGTCAGTATAGTCTTATCTATGAGTTGCGTGTCCTCTGAATCTATTGAAAAAAATTCATGGCCATGTTTCCCTGCCGCTGCTTCTTTAACAATTCTATCTGCTAATCTGTTTCCATTCGAGGCTTCATCTGTGCCTGTGGTGTGAGCAGCACATTTACACACAGCTAGTTTAGCAGGTAAATGAATGGCCTGTAACAAGTCTTTTAACAAGGAGGCATGGGTAACCGGCTTACCAGTTGATGTTGTCATTTCCTGCGCTCCCATTGTTTTGCAAAATAGAACAGAGTAGAAAACGCATACTGACTGTCTGTGTATACAGTGACTTCCTTATCTTCCGCCAATTCACAAGCTCTTGTTAGTGCAATCAGCTCGGCAGCCTGCGCTGACCTGTTGTATGGAAGCTTCTCTGCTTCAACAATTTGGTCTGGCAATCTCACAATTGCATACCCACTTTGATTGTTCCCTCTAGGATCCTTTGAACATGACCCATCCACAAACCACTTTTCCCCTTTGTCAAGTGGTGTGTCAATTAAATCCTGTCTGGGCAGCTGTAGATGTTCCGTAGCATCCAAACAGTTATGTGGTGTACCATCCCCCGGCAACGGAATCAACGTTGCTGGGTTAAGGACTGTGTACCTCTTTATCACAATGTGTGGTTGTGACAGAAGCGTAGCAGTGTAGGATAGGTGTCTGGCAGGTGACAAAAAGTTCATCTTGCTTTGCAGTAGCAACACATCTACAGCATGTGGAACTAGCAGCTCCATTTTGTGAAAGAGCACCACATCTGCAGATTGTCTCACTGCAAGCGCTGCCGCGCATACTGCTTGGACACAGTCTGGCAAGGATTGAGCCACTGGATCCAATTTTTTTGAATAAAATGCAATTGGTCGTAGTTTGCTGCTATGACTGCAGCAACACTGAGGTCATAAAACCATTCCTGCAGTCTGCTGTTTGTACAAAGGTTTTATTGTAGTCTGGCAAGATAAGAGATGTAGTCTCCATCAGAGCCTGTTTCAGCACTACAAAAGCATCGTCTGCTTCTGGAGTCCACATTATTTTTTCTGTGATTGCCATGGGGACTCCATGCGCAATATCTAACAGCGGTTGCGTCTTTTCCGCATAATGTGGGATCCATGCTCTGCAGTAATTGCAGAGCCCCAAAAATGACATACCGTTTTTTTCCGTGTATAGTGCGCAAAATTTAACTAATTTATTGTCCTAAAATCTGGGGTGCGCATTATACATGGGTACAAAAAAAAATTACATTTTTTTTTTTTTTTTTTTTTTTAAGTCCCAATGATCGTCACACACGCAGGGAGGCAATGGGTCCCATTTTTATAGTCTTTGGTATGGTCTTAACTAGGCTGGATGTAATTTTTTTTTGTTGGCGTTGATTTCTCCGACTGCCCGTAAATGCACCACCGCGCTCCGTGCGCGCACGGGAAAGAGGCGTGCCGGGCGCTCACTGTCGCATTGCTTAAAGAGTGCCTTTGTGTTTTAGGATGAACACCAAAGACCAAAGGAACAAGGCAGTGTTGTGAAATAAAATATTACCTGTAATACGCATTTTGTTATTTGCTGATTGAAACTGCTAATTAAACTGTGAATTGAAACTAATAGGAAGAAAACAACTCTCGCTCTTTATATAGCTGACGTGTCTTGCGCAGCCGTTCTGTGCATTTTATTTCACAACACTTTGCCTTGTTCCTTTTTTCTCTGCTGTTCACTTCAAACACGCTCCATGCGACCGCAACGCTCTCGTATCAGACGCTTGCTCGATCGCCTGCTCGTTTTCTGTCTGTCACAATGTACCCTACACAAATCCGAAACATTTGTTGCGGCTCCGAGTCACGACGAGGGGCAAGTTTTGGTTTCCAAGGGTGTTTTTATTCCTCTTCAACGTCTCTCCCATACAGAGCCGCCTTTTTCACGTCCGCACGCGTCTTTCCCGTGCGCGCACGGAGCGCGGTGGTGCGTTTACGGGCAGTCGGAGAAATCAACGCCAACAAAAAAAATTACATCCAGCCTAGTTAAGACCATACCAAAGACTATAAAAATGGGACCCATTGCCTCCCTGCGTGTGTGACGATCATTGGGACTTAAAACAAAAAAAAAAAAAAAAAAAAATGTTTTAAAAATTCATAAAAATTGGGTGCGTATTATACATGGGTACAGGCTTTTTTTCCAGCATCAGCATGCCATTTTTAGGGTGCGTATTATACATGGGGGCGCACTATACACGGAAAAAAACGGTAACTGTCTCCCATGTGGTTCTTGCAAAATAAGTTAGAGTGAGCACCACCCTAACATTTTGGTGCCGAAACCCGGGACCCTCATACCCACCATCTGGCTGACGGAGGACGACACGCTGTACACCGTCGACGGGCCAGCGTCCATTTAGCCGGACCTGGTAAAGAAAGACCTGGGAAGGGAATTCTTCGCTGGGCCAGCATCTTAGGTCTGCCTTCGTCCGACAGATGTGGATTGACGGGACCCGGCTGAACAGCGAATCAAGGGGACAAGTAAGTTAAAGCCCTAAAGTTGTGTGATTGTGTTGTTGTAAGACACGTAAAAAGTTAAAAAGGTGCACGAGATACGGCTTTGGTTTGTCCGAGCTATGAGATACGGCTTTGGTTTGTCCGAGCTATGAGATACGGCTTTGGTTTGTCCGAGCTATGAGATACGGCTTTGGTTTTTCCAAGCTAGGAAACAGCTGGGATTCTAGTCCTAGTGGAAGGAACGGGCTAAGAAAAAACAGAGGGTTTTTTTTCTTAATTGAAGGAGGGCGTAGATTCTCTTTTTGTCCGTTTTTCCAAGCTGTTTGGAAGGGTTTTTCATCCATCCTGGATAGGCCTAAAAATAAAAAGCGCTGGGGTTTGTGTGATTGAGAGTGACTGGTAGGATAAATTGACTAAATAGCAGTTCTAGCATTGATCCACGGAAATAATACAGGCTAGTAATTGTTGAAAGGTCAATTTAAACTTGCATTGAGGATCTTCAAAGAAAAAGAATACATTTTTAAGAAAAAAATTGTATAAACCTAAAATACCAAATTAAGATGGGAAATAAAAACGGTAAATCCCTAGCTCTTGACGGAGATGAGTGACTTTGAGTGGAAGAAAAAGTATGGAGTAGAAGGGAAGTTGAAAGTTGAAGTGTGGAAGATAGTGGTTGATGTTTTGGAGGAGAGTGTGAATAGGAAGTCAGAGGGACTGAAAAAGAAAAGAAAAGAGAAAGAATTGATTTGTGCTAGAATATGGTTGAATGCTTCACAAGAGAGAAGAGAACAAATCCAAAAGACGAAAGATGGAAAGATGAAAAGTGATGAAGCTGCGACCATGTTTGTCAGGCCGGAAGACAATGACGCCACAGTGCGCAGGCGCACTGTCCCGGATGCAGCACAAGCAGAGGAGCAAGAGAGGCTCTCCGCTTGTGCGCAAAACTTGTATCCAAGCTTAACAGACCTGCGCCCTCCCCCATATAACAGCAAAAAAGGTCAGGGTCAAATGATTAGAAGCCCTGTACAAACAAGAGGTTTGACCACTGCTGCTAGATTTTCCCAAACCTTAGACAATGTTGATGTGTGCCCAATGATCCAAGTGCCGAACCCTATTGTAGGGGAAGGCCAACCTCTACATACATATGTTTTTCGGCCATGGACTTTGGAAGAGGCAAGGAAAGCAGTTGAAAGGGTTACCCCTGTTGCTGGAGACCCAGAAAAATGGGCAGAAGACATGGCTGGAATCATACATTCCTATAGACTAAATGGGCATGAGGCAGGAGAAGCTGCAATGTCTTCCTTGGGAAAAGACTGGGCAAAGGTTAGAGGAAATTACACAGGTAGAAATAATCAAGGGCCTTTTCCCTATCCCGTTGAGAGAAATCAATTGGGAGGGGAGTATGCAGCACCATGGAATGATCTTGTGCAAAGAGTGCGAACTATATTTCAAAGACGAGCGAATTATGGTCATTTGGCAGGAATAAAACAAAAGCTTGGGGAAGATACTGATGATTTTCGCTTGAGATTTGAAAAAGAATTCAGGGTGCATAGTGACATCCCATTCAATGATGCAGCTGAGAGTGCTTATCAGCAACAGTTTAAAAATGCGCTCCTTACTAATTTCCGCCCTGAAATAGGCAACTGGGTGAGGAAACATTTGGTGGAAGTAGATATTGCAAGTGTGACAACAACTATGCAATGGGCCAGACATGCTGAAAAAGTGATCAAAAGAGTCAAAAGTTCTGATGTATTTCATCTAGGCAACGATGATGATGATGATGACCTAGATGAAGATACAACAGGGTTCTTCCAAGGGTCCCAGAGGGGCAGAGGAGGTAGAGGCCAACAAGGTCGAAGGCCACCATACAATTCACAACCCCCACCAGATTCTGGCAACTGTTGGAACTGTGGGAAACGAGGACACCTTGCAAGAGTGTGTCGTTTTGCAAAACAAAACCAATCAAGGGGGAGAGGGAAAGCCAAATTCTCAGGATGACTAGATTGCCCCCCCTATGACCTCTTGTGCTCCTACAGAGGAGGAAATAGTAGATGTCCATACAGCATGAGACATTCTGAATGCATTAAAAGAAAAACCATATGTTACCTTAAACATTGGAGGAAGTGAAGTAGAGTTCTTGTGTGATACCGGAGCTTGTAAAACCGTAATAAAAACTAAAGTCCCTAATCTGAAGGCATCCCAAAATACAATCTGGGTCAAATCTGCTGATGGGCAGGTACACAAGGAGAGTATCTCCAATCCAGTTGTAGTGAGAGATGATGAAACAGGAGTCATAGCTTCAGTCTCGATTGTTCTATCGCCAAAATGTCCCATAAACCTGCTGGGACGAGATCTGATGACTCCGTTGGGAATTGCAATAATTCCAGTAAAGGATGGCATGCGAGCATGTAGAGCAGGGGTGGGCAAACTTTTTGACTCGCGGGCCGAACTGGGTTCTAAATTTGGACCGGAGGGCCGGACCAGGAGCAGATGGTATAGGCGTTGTGTGAAGTCATATAAGCGACCTGTAAAGGTCATTGCATAGAAGATCTTGGCCTTTAGTAGGTAGTAAAGCATGGATATTCCAAACAAGTTTTTTGAAAACAAATGCATTTATTAACAGCATTAAAAAAAATAATAATTCACTAAAAAACTGCTATCAGTGATTCTCATAAAATACGACACTGTTATTATGAATAACAATCTCCATCACTTCAGTGCCTGCAGGTCAGATTAATGAAAGATGTTTATCTTATGGGATCACATCAAACGGCAAACATTCTGACCAAATATATCATCTTGAAGAATCGGTGAAAGCATACATCCAAATAAAGTAATCAAAACAGCAACACGGTGAGGGGTATCTGAAAATCAGAGCAGAGTTTTAACTCGCAAACACCTGGTAACAGAGGTGAGGAAACGGGAAACACTTGCTTAAAGTAAGCCTTAAGAACTTTACAGGTTAAGATTAGTCGCAAATAGGTGGTGCATCAATGTCCTTGAGCATCCTGCATTGTTTGAAAATGAGAATGGTCGCTAGTTTCAATCCCTGCTATGTGTACAAATCATATTCAAAATGCATTTTTTTACAATAAACTTGAGAGCCTCCCGTTCATTTTCAGTGGGAACAGTGTTGTTGGTGTCCCTTTTTTGCTAGTGCGTCATAGTCTGGAGTAAAATTTGTTGTGGCAATTCTTAGGCGAGATCCGAGGTGTTGGTCCGTTTACCTTGATCTGTGACGGGTTGATGTTGATGTGGCTGAACGTCACGTCGCGTACGTCGAGCCAAATTGGCCACTCTTTTTTAAACACTCGGCACTCACTTCTTTTTTTCGGGCCACTCATTTTAATGGAAGGATTCCAGGGGAAGGTTTGTGGGTGGCTTTAGTGCAAAACTGCATCTGAAAGCTCAGCGCGCGAATTATAAGAATGCTGTCGTCAAAGCCCACGCTCTAAATTCGGGACTGATACGAATAGAGCGAGAGTGCGCCAAGTCCGTACTACTGAATACGTACACGCACTTGTGAGTGTGCACCGAGCTTTCTGACACGGCTTCCGGTAGTAAATGCGCAGGCGAGCGCTTCGCCATCTACTGGGGAAACGCAGTCATTGCAGGCAAAATGACAAAAAAAAAAAAGTTTAATAATACAATTTGTTCAGGGTTGGCGGGCCGGATTAAACGGTCCCGTGGGCCGGATGTGGCCCGCGGGCCGTAGTTTGCCCACCCCTGATGTAGAGTGAGAGATGTAGACTCATATGCTGCACAAGCAGGTGAACAGATTTCCTGCTCCTATGACATCACTCCCGAACGGAATCTCAAGCTACCAAGCAGATTGCTGAGTGAAGCTCGAAAACAATTGTCACAACCTGAATCAGAAATGACTTGTAATCAATTACATGTCACCATGAATATCCTCACTGATCCACATGATGACTATATTGAAAGTTTTCTCAGTGACACAGAAGTAACTTTAACAATCACTACTCTGTACACAGATCGTGGGTCATTTGCAGCTGCTGCTGTGCTCCTGCCCGCTCCTCAGAAAGACAAATCCAAGTTGTCGGCTGTACCCATTTCATTGTTCAAATCTCACAGCATAACATGGGCAGATGTGGGTTGCCGAATTAAACTTGCTGGATCTGTCACTGATTATGAGGACAAAGGTGATTGGTGGAGCTACAGTACCAGTTGTGACATGTGGAAGCAAACAGTGTGTGAAGTAGCTGTTGGTAGGGCATGCGCTTGTGCGCTAACCTGACTAGTTGAAATTTGTTTGAATGAAAAGGAGGAGGAGGAATTGGCTGGGCTTTCTGAAAAACTGTGGACAAAGGGCCCATCTGATGTAGGACTTTTAACGTCCATTCCACCAGTACAGATCAAACCAAGATCAGAGTGGCGTCCAAGAGTTAAGCAATATCCTTTAAAACACGAGGCAATAAATGGGATTACCCCTGTTATAAATGACCTTTTGACAGGAGGAATCATTAGGAAGTGCTCGGATTCTCCTTGCAACACTCCTATTTTTCCAGTCCAAAAGGCCAATAAAATTGATTGGCGAATGATACAAGATTTACGAGCAGTGAGAGCTATATAAAGAGCGAGAGTTCAGTTCTCTACCTAAATCCGTATTACAGGTAATATTTTATTTCACAAAACTTTGCCTTGTTCCTTTCTTCTCTGCTGTTCACTTCAAACACGCTCCATGCGACTGCAATGCTCTCGTATCAGACAAGGCTTGCTCGATCACCTGCTCGTTTGCTGTCCCGTGCGCGCACGGAGCGCGGTGGTGCGTTTACGGGCAGTCGGAGAAATCAACGCCAACAAAAAAAATTACATCCAGCCTAGTTAAGACCATACCAAAGACTATAAAAATGGGACCCATTGCCTCCCTGCGTGTGTGACGATCATTGGGACGTAAAAAAAAAAAAAAAATACTTTTTTTTTTTGTACCCATGTATAATGCGCACCCCAGATTTTAGGACAATAAATTAGTTAAATTTTGCGCACTATACACGGAAAAAAACGGTATTTAGGTCACACTTTGTCAGCTTCTGGAAGACAGATACAGAGAACCAGAAAGCAGATCATTGCAGATGCACCGAAACCTGAAACAAAAAAACAAATGATGTCATTTTTGGGGCTCTGCAATTACTGTAGAGCATGGATCCCACATTATGCGGAAAAGACACAGCCGCTGCTGAACATTGTGCATGGAGTCCCCATGGCAATGACAGAAAAAATAATGTGGACACCAGTAGCAGATAATGCTTTTGTGGTGCTGAAACAGGCTCTGATAGAAACTACAACTCTTATCTTGCCAGACTACAATAAAACCTTTGTGCAAACAGCAGACTGCAGGAATGGTTTTATGACCTCAGTGTTGCTGCAGAGTCATGGCAGCAAATTAAGACCAATTGCATTTTATTCCAAAAAATTGGATCCAGTGGCTCAATCTTTGCCAGACTGTGTCCAAGCAGTGTGCGCGGCAGCACTTGCAGTGAGACAGGCTGCAGATGTGGTGCTTTTTCACAAAATGGAGCTGCTAGTTCCACATGCTGTAGACGTGTTGCTACTGCAAAGTAAAATGAACTTTTTGTCACCAGCCAGACACCTGTCTTACACTGCTACACTTCTGTCACAACCACACATTGTGATAAAAAGATGCACAGTCCTTAACCCAGCAACGTTGATCCCGTTGCCAGGGGATGGTACCCCACATAACTGTTTGGATGCCACAGAACATCTACAGCTGCCCAGAGAAGATTTAAGTGACACGCCACTTGACAAAGGGGAAAAGTGGTTTGTGGATGGATCATGTTCAAAGGATCCTAAAGGAAACAATAAAAGTGGTTATGCAATTGTGCGTTTTTTACTCTGTTCTATTTTGCGAAACAATGGGAGCGCAGAGGGATGACAACATCGACCGGTAAGCCGGTTACCCATGCCTCCTTGTTAAAAGACTTGTTGCAGGCCATTCATTTACCTGCTAAACTAGCTGTGTGTAAATGTGCTGCTCACACCACTGGCACAGATGAAGTCTCAAATGGAAACAGATTAGCAGACAAAATTGCTAAAGAAGCAGCAGCAGGGAAACATGGACATGAATTCTTTTTAATAGATTCAGAGGACACACAACTCATAGATAAGACTATACTGACAGATATGCAGGGCAATGCTCCAATGGCGGAAAAACGAATGTGGACGACAAAAGGTGCAATGATGGATACAGATAATATCCACCACATCAATGACAAACCTGTTTTACCAAAATCACTTTTTAAGGCAGCAGCGATTGCGACTCATGGGCCTTGCCATGTGTCGACAGGAGGGATGAAGTCTATCATACATCAACAATTCACTACCTTTGGTTTAGATGCTTACTTAAAATTTTTTTGTAAAGCATGTCCTGTTTGTGTGAAACATAATCCACAAGGAAACCTAAGAGAGGCTCATTTCCAAAACCGTCTTACCCATTTCAAATCATGCACATGGATTTTATTGAGCTCACACAAAGTGGACCTCACAAATACTGCTTAGTGATGATTGATGCATTTTCCAAATGGGTGGAAATAGTTCCATCTAAACGAGCAGATGCCTTAACAGTGGCAAAAGCTATCTGCAAAGCCATCATACCGACTCATGGCATCCCCCAAACCATTTACAGTGACAATGGTCCACACTTTGTGAACCAAGTTGAACAGAACATGGCTGTACACCTTGGGATAACATTAAAAAAACACTGCGCTTGGCATCCTGCGAGCGCTGGCCTGGTGGAACGAGCAAACTCCACTATCAAAAGCAGGTTGAAGAAATGCATGGAAACAACAGGCAGATCTTGGCCAGAGTGCCTAGACTTAGCTCTATATGAGAATTACTCCCACTTCAGAAGGGCTAACACCTTTCGAAATCATCCATGGGAGACCATATAGACTACCTTTGTTCCCTGCAGATTTGCAAAAAGCAGATGAAGAGCAGTCCTTGGCAGACTATATGATATGGACGCTCAAACTGAAAGATGTGTCAAATGCAAATTTACTGCCGCCTGATCTTTCCTCCTCACAGGTCGACAAACCCATCAATCCAGGAGACTGGGTCTACATCAAGGTCGTTAAAAGAAAGAACTGGCTCAGCCCACGGTGGGAGGGACCATTCCAAGTCTTGCTGACTACCCCCACCGCAGTGAAGATTGCTGAACGGCCCAGGCCCAGGTGGATTCACCTCAGCCACTGCAAGTTGCAGAGAGTGCTGGACCCCTAATTCGGAGTGGTGGGGAAGGCTAACTTCAAAGGGGTCCTATCGTTTAGGGTGGGACGTGTCAATGTTGGTGAAGAAAACAACGATCCCCACTCCGCTAGGCGAGGGGATGTCCCGGTGTCTCTGCCATCCTAGTAGCAACGGGGCTCCATATGCCAGATGGATCCTCTGCTGCGTTGTGGTTGGAGCGTGCTATGGTCTATGGACTCATTTGAACAGACCAAGTGACAATGTTGACCGTGGAAAACGATGGTCACACGATGAGAACTTTGAGGACTGGTCATGGGACCCCAAAAACCCATACGAAACCAACACGTGGTACCGGTACGTCAAGTTCACTGTGACAGCCCACACACAGGAGGGATGTTATGTGTGTTCGAAACTCCCCCCTTCCTCCACGCAAGTTCACTTGGAGGCCAGAGCAATGAAAGTCACTGAAGCAAAATATATAGCATCCATGGGAGGAGTTGGATATCAACACCGTGCTGTCAAAGTGAGTGATGAAGACCCTTTCCGCCCTGGACTTGCGGAAGGCACCTGTGATAAGCTTTTCTGGACAAATCTCAATGTGACTGTTAAAGGATGAACATTACCGCAGGTGGCCTACACAGAACGGCGACCTGGAGTGAACGTTACGTGTTACATCCAAGGAAGTAAGACCCACAAATGCATTGACAGTGACTGCTCTCCAGGAGGCAACTGGATGGGAGCTTTGGACATCGCCGCTGAATGTCAAGATAGGAGAGCCATTTCAGTTGGGGAGGGCTCTCCGACTAACATGTCTGCACCATCGAACGGAACATACTTCATACAGAATGGCTGGTAGCTTTGTGGTCACAAGGTTTATCCGATGCTGCCCGCCAACTGGACAGGAGTGTGTGCACCAGTGTGGGTGACGGACCACACCTATAGGATACGACATCGACAGCTGACGACAGCACGCAACTCTTCTGGACGTCAACGCAGAGCGGTTGCAACCTTTGACCCTCATGACCCTATCTGGGGTGCGAATGTTCCAGACGACCATAAAGTATGGTCCGTTGGAGACAAAGTTGTTCATGCGCTTTTTCCCTGGATCAGAGTTGGAAAACATTCACTCTTCATCGAGACACTGAACTATTGTTTTCAATCCTTTGCGAATCTCTCACTACAAGTCAACGATGGACAAAATAGAGAGATTCAGGCTATTAGGCTGATGGTCTTGCAAAACAGGATGGTTCTGGACTTGTTGACGGCAGCACAAGGTGGTGTGTGCCACATCATTGGGACTTCCTGTTGCACATACATTCCTGGAGAAAATGACACACACATCTACGACGCCATGGCTTCACTGAAGAACTTACAGCAGGCCATGTCAAATGACAAAGTTCCACAACAGTGGGGTTTCTTTTCATGGCTATTCTCTGGCAACTGGTGGCAACTGCTGTTGAAACTAGTGTCTCCTGTGCTTGTTGTGCTGGTGTTGTTGTGCTTGTTTACGACCTGTGTTATCCCATGTTTGAAGTCTGCTGTGACGAGGGTCGTCTCTTCTACCGTAGCACACGTAAATATACAACTTCTTAGTCGTGACGGATGTGATGACCATGATGAAACGCGGATTGCGTAGGTGCTATTATACTGAGCGTGTTTTACAGAAACTTGATGATTTGACCGTCGAAAATGCTTCGCAAGTGATGGATACAATGATGTACTGTTTCTGTGTTTTTCTTTTTATTTTTTTTATTGATATCATTCTGGTCACCTAAGGCAGAGGGACCGTGTGAGACTTTTACTGCATATTAACATCGGCCAGCAGGTTTTTAGATCACACAATAAGTTTGAACTGGAGTATTGAGGAAAGTCCTCATATTCACTGGAAGTTGTTGCTATCATTGTTTGTTGTTTTTGTCGTGTTTCACCCTACTCGTTCCCAACCCGTTCGCTGTCATCTCAGTTTTTTTATCGATTTTTTTTTATTATTGTTTTTACTATTCTTCTTTATATTTTCTTACTTATGTTTGATTGGTCGGGTTCACATAATCGTATGATAAAACAGGAGGGATATGTCAGGGTTTTCCAAAACTATCTTGATCATATGATTATGTTGGAATGTATGTAACCAGTAATAAATAACCTTGGTAGATTAGTTTTATGCTTATGTTGGTGTGTAACCAGTAATAAATAACATAGCTTGTTCCATCCTACACAATGTCGTAAAACATCCCCTGGTCTGCCAATCTAGAGGTCAAGGGCTTTTTAACTTATCTATTCAGTCTACTGTCACCCCCACCCTTTTCCTCTTAATAAAGATGCTCTTGTGGGAAGCGAGAGTCAGATGTCATTCGATTATTGCTGTACGCACAGTGACGAATGGACTCTCCGCCTGCAGGTGCCCAAAAAGACTTACCGTTTATTTCCGTGTATAGTGCGCAAAATCTAACTAATTTATTGTCCTAAAATCTGGGGTACGCATTATACATGGGTACAAAGAAATTTTTTTTTATTATTATTATTATTTTTTTAAAGAAAGTCATGGTACAACAAAACCAACAACAGGACTGACCGACAAAGTCGTGGAACAAAAAGACAGGGTGACATTACCAAAGACAGGAACAGAAAGCAAACAGACATCATGACAGTAACACATGCAATGATCCGACGGTGAGCGAGGGGCAGACAGGACTTAAATACAAAACACGTTACATCGATTGAGGTGACACAGAAAGAGAGGGGCGACGCGAACAGAAACTATGGCAACCTAGACACATAGCAAAACTGGGGACGAGACATGACAAATCTCCCCCGAAATAAAACTCACCTTTCTTCTTGTTTGTTGTCAATCGCGCATCGCATTCAGCCATCCTGCCCAACACACTTAGTAAAATTCATAATTGACGACATATCGTTTGATGCGATGGTGCAATCCTTGATGGTGTGTTGTTTTTATTGTTTGTTTTTTAATCTGCATCGCGGACCGGACGTCATGCGGAAGCAGTATGACTGCGCATGCGCGGAAGCAGTATGACTGCATGTGCACTATGGGTCAGCTGCGCAGAACGGATGCGCAAGACACGTCAGCTATTTACTAATTAGCGAGAGTTCGGTTTAATTAGCAGTTTCATCAAAATGGATAAGAGAGCAAGTTATACTGTAGCATTTCGAAAGAAAGTCATTGAAGTGGCAGAAGAATTAGGCAATAGGGCAGCTGCGCGCCAATTTGATGTCAATGAGTCAAACATAAGACTCTGGAGGAAGAAAAAAAATCAATTTGATACAGCGAAGGCTTCAGCAATATAGTCCTCTTCTCTTCTTGACTGACAATGAATGTGATAGTTTAATACAATCAGCAAATAACAAAATGCGTATTACAGGTAATATTTTATTTCACAACACTTTGCCTTGTTCCTTTCGTCTCTGCTGTTCACTTCAAACACGCTCCATACGAGCGCAATGCTCTCGTATCAGACAAGGCTTGCTTGATCACCTGCTCATTTGCTGTCTGTCACAATGTACCCTACACAAATCCGAAACATTTGTTGCGGCTACGAGTCACGACGAGGGGCAAGTTTTGGTTTCCAAGGGTGTTTTTATTCCTCTTCAACGTCTCTCCCATACAGAGCGGCCTTTTTCAGTCCGCACGCCTCTTTACCGTGCGCGCACGGAGCGCGGTGGTGCGTTTAGGGGCAGTCGGAGAAATCAACGCCAACAAAAAAATGACATCCAGCCTAATTAAGACCATACCAAAGACTATAAAAATGGGACCCATTGCCTCCCTGCGTGTGTGACGATCATTGGGACTTAAAAAAAAAAAAAAAAAAAATTAAATAAAAAATTAAAAAGAATTCATAAAAATTGGGTGCGTATTATACATGGGTACAAGCTTTTTTCCAGTATCAGCATGCCATTTTTAGGGTGCGTATTATACATGGGGGCGCACTATACACGGAAAAAAACGGTAAAATCTCTCGTTGGAGAAGGACGGGATCAGTTGCCGGATTAACCAATGGGACGTGTAGGGGCGTGGTTTGGCGACGAGTATTCAACATGGCGATCTAGCTGAACGTCTATGGTTTTCTTCGAGTTGCAGGCGTCACTTTTACGTTAAATTTCCTTTCTTTTGCTCTCGGTAGCTTTACGGCATTGAATATGGACATGAAGAAGAGAGTCCACTTGGAGCTGAAAAACAGAAGTCCGGCTCAGGTGCGTTTAAAGCGACGACTCGCCGAATTCTCCGTCTGTGGGCTCTTCTCTTAGGAATGTGCGCTAGCGTTACAATGGACTCCGTGATTGTGGACCGTCAACGTTTGTGGTCTTTCGCTTCGCCGCCATTGTTCAAGCTTCACGTTCCCGCTTTGCCGTCTTTGTCACGTGACTGAAAGGCTTAACTTGGCTAGTCTTTGGCGCGAAAACGTCGTGCTCGCTCTGCCGCTTCCGGTTGGGATGCGTTTTCGGGCTTTGTTACCATGGTGACTAGGGGTGTAACGATTCATCGATACACATCGATTAATCGATATAATGCTCTACGATTTATTGGCATCGATGCTAAACGTAAACATCGATTTATATCGCCGTGTTTGACTTCGGACATTAGACGCGACTTTATTTTTAAATCCAGTTCATTGTTGCTTGCTTCCTCTTTCCGGGAGCAGTGCGCCCGGCATTGTTGTGTTGTGAGCAGAGCAGGCACGTGAAAGGGAAGTCGACAACTAGTACGCGGCTCCTGGGCTGGTGCTATGGTTAGTGTCCAAAAAGACGAGGAAATTTTCTCCCCTTTAGGCTTCAGGTCATTCGTTTGGAAGCACTTTGGATTCCAAAGAAAAGATGGCTCAACGGACAAGACACGTGCAGTTTGTAAGTGCTGCCATGCGGTGATCAAATATTCAGGGACCACAAATCTCGCCGCACATTTAAAGAAAAAACACAACATCAAAGTTCAGTGTTAAAATAAACACTTTGTATACTACAATACTCTTGTGATTTCCTAAATAAAGAGTTTGCAGTACCTTGTTGATTTTGCATATGAATTGTTATAAATCAGGATATTGTTCTATATTTTTTATTTAAAAAAAAAAATCGATCGTAGAGCACTATATCGTGATATATCGTGAATGAATCGCAGCAGGCTTTAAGATATCGGCAAATATCGTATCGTAGTTCTTTGTATCGATATGATATCGTATTGTGACAAAACCCGCGATTTACACCCCTAATGGTGACCGTTTCCCGGACTCTGTCCATGCAGCCCTCAAAATTAGCCACTGTTAAGATGGACATACACGCACACGCGCACACACTTTGCTCAAGCATGAGTTGTTGTGTTGTCGTGTAGGTCTGCGTGTTGGCTTTAGACACGTGTCGTTCGGGCGATGGCGAGGTGGACGGTGTGACGGAGGAGTTCTCGGGTCTGGAGGTTCTGCGTATGGGCAACGTCGGCCTCAAGTCGCTCTCCAAACTGCCTTCGCTGCCCAAGCTACACAAGGTTGGCCAACATGGAGCTCACTTGTGCAACCAGGAAAGCCCTCCTTTCAATCTTCGACACGCCGACACAAACGTCTTTCAGCTTAACACCTTAAACTGTGTTGCTTGTACGACTGGTGTGTAGGCTGCGGCCATTCACTGAGTTGCCCCCATTCATGTTCTCACATTTTCTATTTCAAGAAAGACTTTTATGTTTCTTCAAGTTGCACTAAAAGAATTATGTTTTTCACAAAAGAAAACCAGGGTAAATAAGACAAAGTCAATTTAAAATCCCCCAAATATTTATAAAAAAATTAGAAAAACCATGATGCCAATAAAATAGCCCAGTGTGCGGTTAGTTTGTTGATTGGCTCGCAACCCTTTGCTGTTGTAGAGCATGAATAGTGAGAAATGTGATGTGAAAAATGAAATTTATTTATAGCGCATATTTTGTCTCCATCTAAATTAGCATTTTTGCACCATGTGACCCCACGGTAGCACCAGTGATAAATTGCGGCCCCATCCAATGTTGAAGTTGTCATTTCCCATCAAATCAACCATCATCATTTTTGGCACGCCTTCAAAATCAAATGCCGGCCCAACACGAACTGAGAAAATCAAAGTTACTGGATTGCAGCACGTACAACGCTCGCGCGTGACATTTGCCGTCCCACCGCCGCCGACCTCACATGTCGTCCCTTTGTCAGCTGGATTTGAGTGGCAACGGCATCTGCGGCGGTTTGGAGGCGCTCGCCCAAAAGTGTCCCAACTTGACGCACCTCAACATCAGCGGGAACAAGATTGGCGACATGGCCGCCCTGGAGGCTCTGGTGAGTGGCCGTCGATGTCGTGTGACGGGCGTTCTGCTGACGTGAACACACAGCCCCCTTCCGCGCGCAGGAGCCCCTGAAGAAGCTGAAGACTTTATACGTATCGAGTTGTGAGGTGAGCGCTCAGGACGACTACCGCAAGGCCGTCTTCCGCCTCCTGCCCAACATCACCTATCTGGACGGATACGATCGCCACGACAACGAAGCTCCGGACTCTGACGACGGTAACGCTCAAATGGGGGGCTCTGCATTTTGGGACACAAGTCGCTGCTGTTACATTTTTTTCCCACTGGGGGTGCACTGACCGGCATCTCCGTGACTGCAGAATTGGCTGCCACTTGACTGATATTGATGCCAAAGGGTCAAAGTTGTCCCTGCAAACGACTCAAGAGAAACGCTTTGGAGCAGTCGTCAGCGATGACGGTGGGCTGCAATGGCCGCTTGAGCTCTAATGACGGACCCCTCCACTTAAATAACTCAGACGTCAACAAAAACTCTGTATTTACGCTGGACGAGTCGCAAGGAGTGGACATCCCAGGCGTTTTCTGACAGGCTCTGTGGGCCGTTGGGTTACAGACGAGCGCGACGGCGCCGGTCCACACAGTGGCGAAGACGATGAGGACGAGGAGGAGGTGGGGCTGTCATACCTGATGAAGGAGGGTATCCAGGTGGGTGACTTGAATTTGAGAGCACAACAAAATAAATAATAATTCTTTTTAAACTTATTTTATTCCCAATTAATTTGTAGGGCATTTTTCAGAATAGGTATTACATTTATTTCAATGGTGGACCCGTACCTTCCTTCCCTCACAATCCTTTTGTAGTGACTGGAGAGGAGGAAAGTGAGTATAATTTAGTGTTCCCTCCTTTGCAAAAAAATCAGAAAAGAAAATGCTTTGAGTCTGTTTCAGCCTCTCTAAAATCTAATCAAAAGCTTCATTTAGTAAAAATGAATCCAAAAGCACAGCTCATGTTTCACTCATGACCGAAATCAGTCGAATATAAACAAGTGTTTGCGAGATGACCATTGAGCTGTCCTATGTCACATGCGCACCTTGGCCACGTAGGGGCAGTCTGAGCTATCCCACCCATAAAGGTTGAAGTGCGTTGTGCACTGCGCTTTGCCACTCCCAGCAGCCGTGCTCTTTGTTACCATCATATGTTGACTTTGGGCAAAATGGCTTTTCCCGAGTAAGGCGACGCTTTGTGTTGCTTCTCCAGATGCAAGCTCCAATTAGCTTAGGTGGCTGTTGCCTTTTGGAGACACCCTGAGCTCAGATTGGCAGCTGGAAGCTTCTCTTTGGGGCAGTTTGCCAAAGCGCCGCTCGAGTCGACTGCGCGTGCCGGCATGCGGCAGTGGCCCGTCTTGCACTTCGGGAACCGTTCCTTCGGAAACGCTTGGCAAAAAATGGGTTGTGGCAGCAAAATGGTCAACTCTGACTGCCTTTGTAATCAGTGGAGATCCGCTTTCCACTACACAAGCCACTGCCCAAAAAACAAACCATCCCGAGCAGTACACAGGAAGGAAGGATCTGTGTAATGTGTGCAGCCTACTTTTGAGTAATTGCCACTTGTCTTCAGGACGAGGATGACGATGGTGAATATGTGGAGGAAGAAGAGGAAGAGGAAGAGGAGGAGGACGAAGACGGAGGTTAGTTTACACGGGCAAAAGCAAATTCCGACTGAGGCTGACGCTTCATCGGCTTCTCAGAAGACGAGGTGCACCGAGGCGACAAGAGGAAGAGAGACGAAGAGGAGGACGAAGACGCGGACGAAGACGACAAATAGTCGAGCGGGGCTGGGCTGGGCCCCTCTTGTTTGCTGAGCTTGGAGCTACGGGAAACACGGTTGGTGATCAGCTGGTCCTGGTCTTGTATTGGTCCCGCTTCTGGTGTGTAAATACAAGTGAACTTTGAAAGTCCCGTCAGTTTGTCCTTATCCCCCTCCCCCTTTTAACGTTGGTTTTGTTGTGGTCTGACATTACCATGGATCACATTACTCACTGTTTTTCAATAAAACCGCCACCAGCAACATGACTTGTCACACTGATTGACTGGAGTGGTTTTCAGAGCATTTGGATGTTGGAGTTGTCAAGATTATTGTGCATCCAAACGAAACAAAAAGCTGGCTGTCTTTGTGAAAACAGCAAAAACAACACCTACTCTAAGTCCAGACAAGAAGGTGCAATAAAACCGCCACCAGCAACATGACTTGTCACACTGATTGACTGGAGTGGTTTTCAGAGCATTTGGATGTTGGAGTTGTCAAGATTATTGTGCATCCAAACAAAACAAAAAGCTGGCTGTCTTTGTGAAAACAGCAAAAACAACACCTTCTCTAAGTCCAGACAAGAAGGTGCACAGATTGACGCTGGCATCATCCTCCGTCATATTTTGTTACAAAGGCACACTTGCGCTCACTGCCTTTAGCCAAACTGCCCTAACTGCCACTCAGCGCCACCTACTGGCAGCTCCGCATTAGTCACGTCCCAGCCATCGTGACCGCCGAGCGAACGTATTGCGCTGACATTAGATTGGTCCTAGTTAGTTAAGCACAGACGATCTTTACCTTTTATTGATCCCGTCGTTTGGTTTGATCGATGGTGGACATCAGCGCCACCTACTGGCAGCTCTGCATTAGTCACGACCCAGCCGTCGCGACCGCCGAGCGAACGTATTGCGCTGACATTAGGTCGCTCCCAGTTAGCGAAGCACAAATGATGTTTCCCTTTTATTGATCCCGTCGTTTGGTTTGATCGATGGTGGACATTTGAGCGTGAGGTTCAGGTTGAGGAATGGTGCTGGTCTTGGAGACGGTCCTGGGACTGATCCAGCTGGCATTGGAGGTTCCTGAGCTCTTTCACCTCATGCAGGACCTGGAGGGCCTGCTCCAGTGCCTCCAGCGCCTTCTTTAGGAGGCAGGAGGCTTCCACTCTTATTTCCTCCATCGATTGCGTCCCTTTTTTGTCTCGGCCTTCTGGTTGGTCCCGTGCAGGCGGATCTTGCGCGACCGCCAGCAGCTGCTCCATCTGCACCAACTTGAGGCTGATGAGGTGGTGCAGGTGGCCGACGGACGCTAAAGTGTTGTAGAGCGGGGGCACGCCCGGTTCTTATCCGAATGGTGGGAAATCTCGTTCGCAGAGGAGCAGCGGTGCTTTTGGGATGTCCCGCCTTTTTTACCCGATCCGGAAGTCCAGCTGGGACCCGTCTGTTGCCGAGCTACTGGCTACTTCTGCAGTCTTGGCGAGGAGCGCACCATCGGGGCTGGACCCGGGACGGTCCGAGGTGGTCGGGGAGTCTTCTGGATGGCGGCTGTCAGGTTCGCATGGTGCTGGAACGTCTTCCTTGTGAATCAGACCCAAACTCACGGTCTTGTTTGATGAGGACGCCTTGAAAATAGGAGCCAGGACCAACATGGCCTACACAACATAAAGTTTCACAAGTCGAAAGTGGTGACCGACCACAGCCACTAGGTGACCTCGGCTCGGTGGGCGGCGAACATGACAGATCCGGGCTCGGTCTCGTGTCAGGTGACACAGCTGAGCCTCGTCCACTGTCACCTGAAATGCAACCACCAGATTTAAGGAGCTATCGGGCCGCTCCTGTGGTGGCCACCCTTGACAAACGCGCTTGGGTGTCGCAGACTATTTGTTGGGCCGAACCAACCACCGCCGGTTCCACACGGACCCATTTCTCTGACGGACGGATACAAGTTACCGCGGGAGGAGCCGGCGCAGAAGAGCGCAGCGAAGCTTTCTGGACCGGCAGTGGCAGCTTGCCAAGTCTGTTAAGTTTTCCTTGATTAAGTGAGCACAGTCGGCCTCGATCGTTTGGTTGTATTCTGACTTAAATTTGAAGCGTCCCAGACACAGACATCCGGTAGTCTCACTGCGGTAGCAAACTAGCGAGGAGGAGCGCCAGCAGACTCCACTTACTCGCGTGTGTGTGTGCGCGTGTGTGTGTGTGTGTGCATGTGCGCAGTGCCCGCCCGACATAAGATGTGGCATCTTTGGACGTGCGTGGTTTGTGGCTGCCGGCCGCCCGCTCGGCCTCCCGGATTGTAGTCCGTCAGTGAATTTTGGTTCCTTTTTTTTTGCCCAGAGTTGGCAACTCGAATCTCCCGGTTCAAACGGGTGCCCCGATGCACTTTTCCTCGTTAGAAGTCACCAAAGGCGCGTCCCTGCCGCTCGTTTCCCGACCGTAAAACCGACTGTGGCATGGGCTACTACTATACCTGATCCAGGATTTTCTTCTTGGCCCTGGCGATGGCGACGTTGAGCACGCTGATCAATGACTCTTTGTCCTCCGGACGAACTGCCCGGAAAAGGACGCTCACCACCTATTCGCGCAAACGCATACACGCGGACGTAACAGGAGTGTAACTCCCTCTCGTATATAAAAGACAGCTTCTTGTTCTTTTGTTACTGATCCGTTTATCTTGACTTTGACAGACCTTGACAGACCGTGAGAACTGTGTAAACAACAACAAACACAGTGCATTTCTCAACAACAAACAAACATGCTCAAACAATCGCCGTTGGTCTCCTTTCACATCCTATTGCACTACTGCTAATAAACGTCATCACAATAATAATTACAATATACATATATATATATATATCACCACTAACAGACATATTCATTACTACAACAATGCAGCAAACAAGTGGTTATATTAGCTGTAAGCTACAATGCTACGGATAAACAAGGTACATAAATCAAATGCAACTTGAGCAATGAAACACGAAAACGTCACCCTCATTACCTTATTAGCTGCATATACAGGCTTGAGAGGTGGTTGATAAGACATAAGAAACTTATAACTATAACTTGGGTAGTCAACAGCTTCGAGAAACTGGCCTTTCTAGCGGAGATCTTGCTGGTGGTCCGTCACTAAAACGGGTCCGAGTGAAACGACACAGAAAAACGTTCCGCCTCCTTGATCACCATTAATAGGCATGAACAAAAATACTTTAGGCTGAAATACTGTCTCAGATGCAGTTACACTCCCACCGAAACATATCAACTGTACTGAATATGATTTTCAAATTACTACCCTGTGACATTTGTTCTACTTCTGTCTCTGCTGGAGGTTCAGGAGGTATTCCTTCTTCCATCTTGTCCAGAAGTGGTTGGCTAGTAGTGGAACTCGACGCCATCTCTTGTGGAGGTACAGATTGGCCTTGCCCTTGACTAGTGTCTCCTTGTGACTCTGGAGTAGCGGTATTTCTTGCGAGAAAGCTGCTTCCTGAACCATCTCTATTATGGTCAGCTCAGCTTCTCTCCTTTCCTCTAAACTGGTGGCTTCACAGGACCTTGGCTGGAGACCTTTAACTTCCTTCACATGGCGTTTGAGTCTGGCGATAGCTTTCACCATTCTGGACCAAACAGAGAACTTGTGCAATCGATTCAGCACCGACCTAACTTCTTTCGCCTGGGTGTCGAGAACCTGGACTTTCTTAAGTTCTGGGTCGTCGCTTGCAATCTCTCCCACCTTGACTTCTCCACTTGGTAACTCCTTCTGCCAAAAACGATCTGGGCCTGTGAACCAGTTGGAGGATAGTAGCTGCTCTGCTGTGAGACCTCTTGAGGCGTGGTCGGCTGGATTGTCTTCTTCTGGGACCATTTCTGCATCACCACGGCTAATGGTCTCATCCATGAAAGTCTTGTGGTCTTTGTAATATTGATGATTTCCTTTCATTTTCCTTTCAAGGCACTTCAGGCGTTGAATAGCACAGATCTTGTTATCGGGTAAGTTAGGCCTTTCCCTTTTGAATGGCCGCGGCATTTCATAATGTCCGTCGCTCTTTAACTTGATGCCAGTCTCCATTTCTGACAGGAATTTTATATCCTCTTGAGAAAGGGAACTGGCCTCTGATGACCTTTCAATGAAATCAGACTCCAGCATCTTCATGACATCTGCAGGCAAAATAACCTTTTTTATCTGTGTTCTATAGACATAGTGAACTTCACTTGTGAGGTCTGATGAGGACGGTAGCCCTGGCATCACTTGCTTCGCTATCACTTGGTGACTCATCCCAATTGCATCTCCATAGTTGAGACGGGGTTTACCATATCCCACCACACTCCAGCCCAAGTCTGTTCTCTGTGCAAACGGCTGATGCTCTTCCCCAGGCACGACTTGTCTTGGTATAAGGGCCTGAGCACAGTTGTAGCCGATTAACAGGCCGACATCACAGCTTTGCAGAGGAGCAATCTCATCAGCGATGTGTTCAAGATGAGGCCATGCCTTTGCCGTCTCTGGTGTGGGAATATGGTCTCTGTTTGCAGGAATAAACTCTCTTGAGTACGTCACTGGCAGAGGAATAAGCTTGTCCGAATAAAATCCTCGTACTTGTAGACCAGTCAGTTTCTGGCAAGACACGACTATGTTTCTCAAAGCCAGTGTTGAGAGCTTTAACTGAACTGGTGCACTCTTTGTGTTGAGAGCCTTTACTGCCTCCTCAAGGACAAAGGTTGTGTCACTTTGTGTGTCAAGGAGTGCATACACAAGGACTTCACGCTTTGGCTTACTTACAGATGACAGCCACACTGGGATTATTGTGGAAGTATGCGTGTTCGCTGTATTCTGTACAACTCTATTTGTTGTTGCATCATTTAATGGTGTTTCTGCCTCCTCTTGTGGCTGTTCATTTTCCTTCTCTTTGGGCTTGTCACTGTACCTTGATCCATAAGGCTTTGTTGACATTCTTTCTTCCTTGGTGCGATCATCATGAAGGCAAGTTGGATGTCCTTTCTCACAAGTATCACATGTGTTTCTTTCACCACAGTCCTTGGAGCGATGACCAGACTTCAGACAGCCGAAGCACAACTTTCTTTCTTGAACAAACTTGACTCGTTCTCAGATTGTCTTCTGCATGAACCTCCGGCACCTTTGAAGACTGTGTCCGACCTTGTCACAGAAGATACAGTTTGTGGGGACGGCTTGCCCATCTGAGCTGGTTGCAAAGACCTTTGCTTCAGGACCTCTGTTTCCCTTCTCCAAAACTCTTTCCGTTGGTCTCAGAGCATGGAGAGATGTAATAGGACTGCATGCAATTTTGGCTTCACGCGTGAGGAACTTTACAAACTGGCTGAAGCTGGGGAACATGCGAGTTTCTTCTTCTATTTTAATGACCTTTCTGTTCCATCTTGAGGTCAACCAGTCTGGTAGTTTGGAGAGTATTTTCTGGTTCTCGTTGCAGTCATTTAGTATTTCAAGACCTCTGATTTGAGACATGGCAGACTCACAGCTGCGCAGGAAGTCAGCAAGTTCTTGAAGCTCCACACTGCCTTTGGAATTTATCTTGGGCCACGAGTCGATCTTGTCTCTGAAAGCCTTGGCGATTAGGAATGGATTGCCATATCGTTCTTCTAGCATTTGCCATGCTGCATAATAGGCGGACTCAGAGCCCAGCAAGAAGTAACTTTCTATGGATCTTTTGGCAGCTCCACCCACGTACTTGCGAAGATAATATATCTTCTCTTCTGCAGGAATACTCTTTCTGTCAACGAGCGTCTGAAAGGACACCTTCCAGTCATTGAACCTCAGTGGGTCACCATTGAACACTGTGGGTTCAGGTAGAGGAATACGACTCGCACTGATGGATTCTGCAAGTGCTCTGACAAGAGCTGACGTGCTGTCTTCAACTCTGTCTTTTTGCCTTGTTGGAGGACAGTTCTGTGGCGAACTAGTTCGAGAATTAATTTCTCTCTTCACAGAGACACGACGATGTAGAAGCTAATTTATTTCTTCATCTGAGCAGTTGCCCTTAGACACGTGACCTGATCCTTCACTCTGGTCATATACTTGTTGCCGTGCCTTAGCAGCGTTTAGCTTCTTAATAGTCTTCAGTCGTTCTCTAGTTCTCTGCGTTTGGCGTCTACCACTCTTTGTCTCTCTGCATTTTCAGCCTCTTGTTTGGCTTTTAACTCAGCAGCTTCAGCTTCCAGCTTCTGAAGCTCCTCAATACGACGTTCTTGTTCCAGCATGACCTCTAAGGCAGCTTCGTTAGCGGCAACCTCAGCAGCTGCACTTTTCCTGCTTGCAGAGGAGGATTTAGTGTGGATAGAGGTAGTGCTTGTCTCATGTGAGGCTACCGACAGCCTGTCATCGAGTATTTGGTTTTCATGCCTTTGACCTTTAGCCCTTTTGTCTAGAAGGTCCATCGCTTCCTTGACAATTGTCCCTGTCACTACTTCACAGGTGTCAGCTCTACGACGTGTTTCATTGTCAGGAACATCAATGCATCTCCACTCATAGTACACATCATTCAGCCTCTTAGATACATTGCATACTTGAGTGATATATTCATTCAGCTGCTCATCTGAGTAACTTCTATTGTCTCCACGAAGCGCTTGTTTGGCCACTTTGGTTGCATCCTTCCACTTGTCATAGCACACACTGAAACGATGTGCAACTCTTCTTAATTGCTCATCGTGCAGTTCTTGACCCTTTTCTGTCCTATTGCGGACTCTTTGGCCTAGTCGTGGCTCTTCTGAGGTAGTCGGGTTGCTGACCAATGTGCCATCAGTCACTTGTGGCTGCGAGTCTGCGCCCTGCACACTTTCATGCTTTCTGCCACTCTCAGACATCTTACTTGGGTTATGTTGCTCACTGCTGTCTTCTGAAGCAGTAAGTTCTCACTGTAACTCCCTCTCGTATATAAAAGACAGCTTCTGGTTCTTTTGTTACTGATCCGTTTATCTTGACTTTGACAGACCTTGACAGACCGTGAGAACTGTGTAAACAACAACAAACACAGTGCATTTCTCAACAACAAACAAACATGGTCAAACAATCGCCGTTGGTCTCCTTTCACATCCTATTGCACTACTGCTAATAAACGTCATCAAAATAATAATTACAATATACATATATATATATATATATCACCACTAACAGACATATTCAATACTACAACAATGCAGCAAACAAGTGGTTATATTAGCTGTAAGCTACAATGCTACGGATAAACAGGGTACATAAATCAAATGCAACTTCAGCAATGAAACACAAAAACGTCACCCTCATTACCTTATTAGCTGCATATACAGGCTTGAGAGGTGGTTGATAAGACTTAAGAAACTTATAACTATAACTTGGGTAGTCAACAGCTTAGGGAAACTGGCCTTTCTAGTAGGGATGGGCGGATCGATACCAAAATGTCGATATATCGATCCAGGCTGCTCATTTTTGAGTATCGATCTCCCTAGCTAAAATATCGATACTTACAATTATTTAATTATATTTTTCCTCATTTTATTTCTGCTCCAATTTGACGACTTGCACTCATGCTAGCACTACTTTTCCTTCCGCCTGCTGCACCGGCGTGTCCTGCTCTGCTCTGCTCCCGCCCCCTTTTCTCACAAGCCAAGCCCTCCTCCTCCGCCCCCCCCCGTTCCAATCCAAACTAACACAAACAAGCATGGCCACGGCGGCGGCCCAGTCCGAACGCAAGAGAAGTCTGGTTTGGGGATATTATATTTTACTTAATAACAACGAGGCAAAATGTGAAATATGTCACAAAACAATTAAATATTGTGGCAACACCACAGCAAAATTCACCCCACGGTTCATGAAGAGCTGCAGTTGAAACGTGCCGCAGACACTAAGGCAGCGACGGAAAACCCTGCAGCCACACCGAGGCTAAGGTACCAAAGTACCTTAGAACCTTAGAAGCAGCGTTTCAGAAAGGCAAGACATATCCAGGTATCAGGTGCTAACGAAAAATCGTAAGCATTTGTGGTTGATGTGCTATTTGAAGCAATAATTACTACGCTTTAGTCAGTCATTTATAAATAAAGTTTTCCCCTTTTCAATTTGTGGTCGAACGCCATACGTTTTATTTCTAACTCCACTTCCTATAAACAACACTAAAGTATTACAATATTAAATGTAAGTATCCAGTGGCTTTACAAATTGATAGTTTAGCTGCTCATGGCGATTAAGCCCTGCATCTCTGTTGGTACCATGTCTCTTTTTAGATTATATTAAAAGACAAAACTTTTTCCCAACAACAGAGAGAGAGAGAGAGAGAGAGAGAGAGAGAGAGAGAGAGAGAGAGAAAAGTAAAGAATAGCTCCTTTTTAGTAAAGTTATACTATTAATATGCATCTTCCACTAATGCACTAATGTCTAAAAAGGTTAATAATTCATGTACATGACGTAATACTTTTTCCTACAAAATTCAATAGATGACTCCAAGAGCAAGAATGCCACTGCATTTAAATTGTTTTTTGGCGGGAAATTACACTTCCGGTATCGATATCGGATCGAATATCGGGTATTTTGGGTAGGAAATACTTGGTATCGGATCGATTCCAAAATCATTGGTATCGCCCATCCCTACTTTCTAGCGGAGATCTTGCTGGTGGTCCGTCACTAAAACGGGTCCGAGTGAAACGACACAGAAAAACGTTCCGCCTCCTTGATCACCATTAATAGGCATGAAAAAAATACTTTAGGCTGAAATACTGCCTCAGATGCAGTTACAAGGAGCATAAAAAAAACGCGCGTTTGCCGGCGTACCGTGTTGTGCGCCGAGCAGCGTCGTTGAAGCGCAAACTTGCTGAGATTCTTTTTGCTCCGACTTTTCTTTTTGGGGTTGTTGACGTCTTCGCAGCTGCCAAATTGGCTCAGGTCTAAAACCTCGTCAGATCCGGCGCGACGGCCCTGCGGCACACGCAGCCAAAATGGCCTCACTCCTTCTAAACAAGCGCTCGGCCGCTCGCGCGTGATCAAACACATTTTCTCTCACTTTTGTGCAAGTTAGCTTGGTTCAGTCCTTCTCAAATAATGGGGCGCTGCCCCGAAGGAGGGGGGGGGGGTGCGCGATGCCAGAGGGATGCGTGTGACCCCGGGGAACATCCTATTTTTGGCTGTACTAGATTTAAGGGTAACTAGAAAACGCAATTTCTGGAGAAAAAAAGCCCCCTTGGCTCCCCAGTGAATTCCTAGCCCCCCCCAGACACATATGGAAATAAACACCTCTTTCTTGATATTTGGTATGCTGCAATTTGAAAAGAGAAAGGTTAAACACAAATGTGTATTTCACAAATACTAAAACCCAATTTAGTAAACCAATTTATTTTTTAGCAGTTTTAACTGTTTCAGCAACATAGAATGGTAAATAAACATTCCACCAGTAACTTTCATTGTCTCACACTTAATATTAATGGGATGGATGTGCGTGGTGCAGGGACATAAGCTTCTCAACATCAAGCTGGAACTCACTAAGAAGAAGTCGTAGATCCCTGCGGTCAGTAATTTTCAGTCGGTTTCTTTGCTTGGAAAGGAGCAAGGCCCGTTCTACCTGATGCGTCGTCCACTGACTCGTCCTGCTGCACGTTGTCATGTAACGTGGGAGTTGGGGAACAAATGGAGCCGAAAAAGTGAGTATGGATTGCTCCCAGGAATAAATTGGCAGGGCGGACATTCCAAATTCTAAACAGCAGATGGGGCAAAATCGGAGTTAAGTATTAGGGAGTGAATTGGCCAAACTGAAATTCCAAGATTTTCCAAAAGATGGTGCCAAATCGTTGCCAGAAACCAAAATTGAGCGTGGTCTGATCGATGGAACACACACGAGAGCACAAAGGTGGTTTTTATTATTCTTTTAATTGTATTTTATTTTACTAGCTTGGCTGAAATATATTCTGTAACCGCTTAGAGCAATATTATCACAGAATTGGACTAAGCTGCCCACCCTTATGAGAATAGGGGTGTGTTAAAAAGGGTAAAACAAATGAGTTCTTGGTTTTATTATTTCATTTTATTTTTTGTATTTTATTTCAATTGCTTGGCTGAAATATATTCTGTAACGGCTTAAAGCAATATTATCACAGAATTGGACTAAGCAGCCCACCCTTATGAGAATAGGGGTGTGTTAAAAAGAGAAAAGGAAGAAATCAATTCAAAGGCTTTGATTTATTTTGATTTAATGGTTGACCAAAGTCTGACTTTAAAGTATTGATTTTAAAAAAAGGAGAAGTAAAGAAAAGAGGAAGAAGGGTGCCTGCCAAGGGGGTTTCCACAGAATTTCAGTGGAAAGAGTGAGCCGGAAACGAGCTGCCCGGAAAAACCGCAGGGGATGAGCGTGGGAAGCTGGACAGTATAGAAGCCGTAGGCGTGGGAAACTGGACAGTATAGAAGCCATAGGCGTGGGAAACAGTATAGAGGCCAGCGGAAAAGGGAAGGGCCAGAGAAGTCTATAAAAAGGCCACCCTGGCCATCGACAGGGCTCTCTCCTGGACCGCGGTCATAGTGAACAGAAGCCGGTAGGAGTTTCAAGACTTTCAAGACTTTTTCCAAAGCCTTCGAGATTTTTGTGTAAGACGCAAGATTGCTGGCACGGATTAACTTGGATTTACTCAAAAGAATTGGACTGGACAACTTTGCTTGAGAAACTAGGTGAGAGGACCGACTCCTTCTGTATTTCCGTGCGGGGAGAGAGACCGCTATCGGGGAAGTAGGGTCCTCCCGCGACCAAAACTAGTTTCTAAATTAGATTTTTAGAGATAAAATCGAATTGATCACTCGACTTTATTTCCACCAAAAAATAACCCCCAGTTGGTACCCTCATTTTCCTCTTTTCTGATTTAATTGTTGCAGTCAGAATTACTCCAGGATTGAATGATTGTATTTGCAAGGGCATCAGTGAGTGGAATTGTTCAGTTTTTGGAGGGTTGTGATTTGTAATGTTATTTCATGTTTCTTCAATAAAAGAGTTGTATATACTCATTTAATTCGTTGTGCGCTAATTTGTATAATTTATGCAGTCGATTGTTTGTGGAAGGGTTGATAAGCCGATTTATTAACGGGAGATTTTAAGAATTAGAGACTAAAGACTTAGATTTATTTCCAAACTCTGTCTTGGCCATACTTCTGCTGATTTAATTTACTTCCGAAAAAAGAGAAGTAGGTTTGCGGCTTTAGCAAAAGAGGAACGGGGCCCGATCAAAAGTATTTAATTTACTCGGGCCGCGTCAAAAGCTACTTTGAACGATTTTGAGGGGTTAAATTGCCTTCAGAATTAATTACCGGATAATAATAATTCGATTAAATCATCTTGACCCCGTATTAAATAAAATATTATTCCGGTGGAAACAATCGAAGTAGAGAGAGCATTTTTAGAGTAAGTGTTTATATAAATAATGTTATAATTAGTAAATAATGTATTAAACTTATTCTTAAAACACTGTCATTGTCCTACTTCGGCTATTCTGACTTACCCCCGGAAAAAGGGAAGTAGGCTTGCGGCTTTATCAAAAGTGGAACGGGGCCTGAGCCAAAGTACTTAATATACTCGGGCCGCGTCAAAGCCACTTTGGATGATTTTGAGGGATTAATTTGCCCTCAGAATTTATTACAGGAACAATTGAGTGCGAGGAGGTGCTTTTACGGTTAAGTGTTTATATATATATATATCGCTAGGATTAGTTAATAAAGTATTAAATTTATTCTTAAACACTGTAATAGTCTTACTTCTGCTAATTTGACGTGCTCCCGGAAAAAAGGGAAGTAGGCTTGCGGCTCCATCAAAAGCGCAACGGGGCCTGAGCCAAAGTGTTTGATTTACTCCGGCCGCGTCAAAACCTGAGCCAAAGTATTTGATTTACTCCGGCCGCGTCAAAATTACTCTGAATGATTCTGAGGGACTAGATTGCCTTCAGAGTTTATTACCGGATAATAATAATTCGATTAAATCACTTGAACCCGTATTAAGTAAAATATCATTTTGTCGGAAACAATTGAGTGCGAGGAAGCGCTTTTGCGGCTAAGTGTTTATATATACCGTTAGGATTAGTGAATAATGTGATAAACTTATTCTTAAGCGCTGTCATAGTCCTACTTCTGCTATTTGGACTTGCTCCCGGAAAAAAGGGAAGTAGGCTTGCTCCTCCATCAAAAGCGGAACGGGGCCCGATCAAAAGTATTTAATTTACTCGGGCCGCATCAAAAGCCACTTTGGATGATTTTGAGGGGTTAATTTGCCTTCAGAAGTAATTACGCCTGTACGGTTAAGTGTTTATATATATAACATTGGAATTAGTGATTAATGTATTAAAGTTCTCTTTTCAACCCTATCATTGTCATACTTTAGTCAATCTGACTTTCCACTGAAAAAAGGGAAGTAATCTCTTTACTTCCCCAACCCGGCCAGAGCAGGGCCATATTAAAAGTTACTTCGGCGAGAGCAGCGCTACGGGGCGCTATAGACTAACGAATCCCTGAGGCCTTAACAAAGGCATCTAAAAACATCCGTAACGAAATACCAGCATCAAACACCTGAAGGGAGCCATCATTACGGCGTGGTCATACCGGCGACTTGCCTCGAATTGAGTTACTCGGCTTGCGCGTCGGATGATTTAAGCGGGATTGACGTCGTATAGAAGTTGGGTTGATCCCAAGAGGATTAATTTGACTCGGGTGGTCAGCTGCGGACGAGTCCCTTCGCCCCGGCTTATCGAACCCGTTACCGGGGAGCCGGAGGCACTTTATTGGAAAGTGCACGTTTGGCAACGTGTTGTGTACAAATCGTCAAACAAACGTTCAAACATCTGACTTCGGACTGCCGCCCCCCTACCGCCCCTTTCTTCCTCACCGCCCCCACAGATCTTTCCACCGCCCCCAGGGGGGCGGTACCGCCCACTTTGGGAACCACTGCGTTACACCAACGATTCAACATATACCGTAAATTCCGGACTATAAGCCACGACTTTTTTCCAAAGTTTTGAACCCTGCGGCTTATAGTCAGGTGCGGCTTATATAAGTTTTTTTTTGTGATTTTTGTGATGACTTGATCACTTGAAGATTCAAGAGTTTTTTTAATTGCCATGTTTGAGTGTGCCAAACAAGGAATTTGACTTTGGTAAAACACACCCTCTGTTCAACATTTAGGTGACTAACAACACTCAGGACATGTGAAAAATGGCAAAAAATAAAATAAAATTCACTTTTATACACTGCGGTATCTTGAAGAAAAACAACAACAACAAAAATACTATTTTGAAACACTACTATGGCTGCTGCTTATTCTGGCTGTGTTGCTTGTGACTATTATGAGCTTTAGTAGGAATGTACGCTAGGTGACCTGCGTCAAAGGGCTCTAAACCCTTTCTCTTACTCTGCCATGTGACTCAGAGATTACACAAAGCAGTGGCGCTGTTTGGACCATCTGCATTGTATTAAAACCCAATCAATCAGCATTTAAATAAATTCTTCTGACATTTTGCTCATCAAAAACAAGTTGTAATGAACGTGAACTTTTAATGCATTTTATTCAGAAGGTTACTTTGAACCTGGCTTAAATGGCGGCGTGGCGTTTCTATGGATTTTTATGGCCTCCAGGGGGCGCTCTAGCAGGATTGCTTCTTCTTCTTCTTATTATTATTATTTCTTCTTCGTCTGTCAGCGAGACAGAAATAATCCGCCAAGGAAGACGTGCTAGTTTGTGGTTTGAACATTTCACGCATCATGCACACACCCTCATGGAAAACACGAAGAAATGCATTTGATGCAGCTTTTAAGTTAAAAGCAATCGATTTGGCTGTCAAAGAGGGAAATAGAGCTTAAATGGCGGCGCGGCGTATTTATGGATTTTTACGGCCTCCGGGGCGCTCTAGCAGGAAGCAAGAGCGAGACAGACGAAGAAGAGATAATGCGCCGCAGAAGACGTGCTAGTTTGTCAAGACGGTTGCGTCACCCTTTTCTTTATTTCGTGGTCCCGTCCGTCTACGGGAGCTATACGTGTCGCTCGCTAATTTAATGTACCGTTTTTTTCCGTGTATAGTGCGCCCCCATGTATAATACGCACCCTAAAAATGGCATGCTGATGCTGGAAAAAAGCCTGTACCCATGTATAATACGCACCCAATTTTTATGATTTTTTTTTTTAATTTTTTATTTATTTATTTTTTTAAGTCCCAATGATGGTCACACACGCAGGGAGGCAATGGGTCCCATTTTTATAGTCTTTGGTATGGTCTTAACTAGGCTGGATGTAATTTTTTTTGTTGGCGTTGATTTCTCCGACTGCCCGGAAACGCACCACCGCGCTCCGTGCGCGCACGGGAAAGACGCGTGCGGACGTGAAAAAGGCGGCTCTGTATGGGAGAGACGTTGAAGAGGAATAAAAACACCCTTGGAAACCAAAACTTGCCCCTCGTCGTGACTCGGAGCCGCAACAAATGTTTCGGATTTGTGTAGGGTACATTGTGACAGACAGCAAACGAGCAGGTGATCGAGCAAGCGTCTGATACGAGAGCATTGCGGTCGCATGGAGCGTGTTTGAAGTGAACAGCAGAGAAGAAAGGAACAAGGCAAAGTGTTGTGAAATAAAATATTACCTGTAATACGGATTTAGGTAGAGAACTGAACTCTCGCTCTTTATATAGCTGACGTGTCTTGCGCATCTGTAATGGCGGCCTCCGTATAATATCCGGTTTGCGTGTGTGCGCGTGTGTGCGAGAGCGAGAGAGAGCGAGAGAGAGAGCGCGAGAGAACGCTCAACCGTAGCGGGCCGCCGACCGCCCAACTGCACCGCGCTGGTCGCATTATTGTGACAGAGCCGTCGCTGAAATTTAAAAGATATTTTTAAAGTCCTGATGTACTTTCTAAAATTTAAGTGGACCTCAGTGCGCACTGCGCAGGGAGCTTAATTTGGTGCGGTCGCGCAACCGCAGCGCGCCGGGCGCTCACTGTCACATTGCTTAAAGAGCGCCTTTGTGTTTTAGGATGAACAGCAGAGACCAAAGGAACAAGGCAGTGTGAAATAAAATATTACCTGTAATACGCATTTTGTTATTTGCTGATTGAAACTGCTAATTAAACTGTGAATTGAAACTAATAGGAAGAAAACAACTCTCGCTCTTTATATAGCTGACGTGTCTTGCGCAGCCGTTCTGTGCATTTTATTTCACAACACTTTGCCTTGTTCCTTTCTTCTCTGTTGTTCACTTCAAACACGCTCCATGCGACTGCAATGCTCTCGTATCAGACGCTTGCTCGATCACCTGCTCGTTTGCTGTCTGTCACAATGTACCCTACACAAATCCGAAACATTTGTTGCGGCTCCGAGTCACGACGAGGGGCAAGTTTTGGTTTCCAAGGGTGTTTTTATTCCTCTTCAACGTCTCTCCCATACAGAGCCGCCTTTTTCCCGTGCGCGCACGGAGCGCGGTGGTGCGTTTACGGGCAGTCGGAGAAATCAACGCCAACAAAAAAAATTACATCCAGCCTAGTTAAGACCATACCAAAGACTATAAAAATGGGACCCATTGCCTCCCTGCGTGTGTGACGATCATTGGGACTTAAGAGAAAAAAAAAAAAAATTTAAAAAAAAAAAATTTAAAAAAAAAAAATTAAATTTTTTTTTGTACCCATGTATAATGCGCACCCCAGATTTTCGGACAATAAATTAGTTAAATTTTGCGCACTATACACGGAAAAAAATGGTAATTTAGCTCTTCGTGCATGAATAAAATTAACATGAAAAGACCCTCATCACACTCGAAGAAATGCATAAAAGCGACGACGAAAGAGAGACTGAGAAAGTGTGAGGCGAAGGATATCTAACGCTATTCCAATCGGACGCTGAGGAGGAAGACTTCGATGGTTTCACCATTGCACAGGAGGAAGATGAAGACGATGAAGCTCTTTTTTTACTTTTACTGGTATGTTTTTTAACGAGCCCTGTTGGTGCTGTACTACCGTGTTGCTGCTGTGTTACCGCCGCGTCTCAGTGACTTTTACCGGGTATGTTTTTTTTTAATCCAGCCCTATTAGTCTTGAGTTACTTCCGTGTTGCTGTGGTATTACTGCCGCAGCACGGGCAGTGTTTGGAAAGAAATGTTAAGGTATGTAACTTTAAAAAAGCTTTCTGTGTCCAGTCTTCCTTTGTTAATAACTCGCGTTGGAAAGAAATGTTAAGGTATGTTATTAAAACTTTAAAAAAGCTTTCTGTGTCCAGTCTTTCTTTGTTAATAACTCGCGTGCACACTTCCGTGTTGCTGCGGTACTACTGCTGCGTCACAGGCAATGTTTAGAAAGACATGTTAAAGTATGTTATTAAAACTTTAAAAAAGCTTTCTGTGAACGGTCTTTCTTTGTAAAAAAACGAGTGTGCACGTGCGGTTTATAGTCCGGTGCGACTTATAAAAGAAAAAAACTAAAATATCCCCCAATTATAGCTGGTGCGGTTTATAATCCGGTGCGGCTAATAGTCCGGAATTTACGGTACTGTAATTCTACAACAGAAAGCAAGGAGACACACTTTCACACTTATTTTTCTGTTTCATTTTTACTTGTGTGTAGCCCTTTGGCACTTTTAGCCTTTGTACCCGCTAAACAACATATTTTTGTACATTCTTTTAAACTGGTGGATATTTGAACTTTGCTTGAGTTCCTCTCTTAGATTGGTCCATAGTTTGACCCCGGTTATAGTTATACAGAAACTTTTTCAAGTTGTTCTTATGTTTAAGATCTTGAAGTTGTGATTCCCCCTTAATTTATAACCTCCGTCCCGATTCCTAAATAAGTTTTGGATATTTTCTGGTAGTTGTTTTGCTTTTGCCCTATACATGATGATTGCTGTTTGATAAAATACTATGTCAGTGAATTTCAATAGTTTGGATTGAATGAAAAGTGGATTTGTGTGTTCCAAGTAGTTGACTTTATGAATAGTCCTTATTGCTCTTTTCTGCAAAATGATAAGTGGCTGTAGTGAAGTTTTATAAGTATTCTCCCAAACCTCAGCACAGTAATGCAAATAAGGCAAGACAAGAGAACAATAAAGTCTACGAAGTGAATGATAATCCAGTAATTCTTTTGCTTTGTATATGAGTGCCTTGCTTCTCGAAATTTTAGAATTTACGTTTTTAATGTGTGGCTTCCAACTCAGCCTGTCATCTATTATAACCCCAAGAAATTAGTTTTTCTGCACCCTTTCAATTTCAGTCCCATCTATTTCTATTCGTATCGTTATGTTCGCTTTGCCAAATACCATAAACTTGGTCTTACATTTAATGATCATTTGTTCCAGTCGAACCACTTTTTTTTTTTTCCTCATTCAACACTGATTCCACTTGTTATCACCTGCACAAAAGATATTTGTGTCGTCTGCAAAATTGACGAGTTTTAGTTCTTTAGAGACTTTGCACATGTCATTTATATACAAAATAAATAATTAGGGCCTAAAACTGACACTTGTGGAACACCACAAGCTATTTCCAAATATCCAGAACAGTGATTACCCAACTTTACATACTGTTGCCGTTCTCGCAGATAATCCTTTATTCAGTCTAATACTAATCCCCTTATCCCATATTTTTCCAATTTATTGAATAGTATATTATGATTAATTGTGTCAAGGTGATTAGACCACCTGTCAGGATGGGTTTGGAGTCTGTTAAGCTAAAGTTAACTAGCGCTAGGCTAGACTTTCAGCATGCACATAGCTCCTCGTGTAGAATAGAGCGTGACAGTTTCAATAGTGCTACAGTACACATAAACACACTTTCTACTGGGGTAGTAGACAAATCCAATTGCTCCACCCCGACCGGTTTTGCTGATGAAACGGTGCCTGTTTCAGATAATTTTACATGTGTAACAAATATTTACTATCAGATTCCCACGGTCGTATCGTCCCACCGCGCTAACAAACATTCGAGAGGTGATGTCAGGCCTAGAGAACACAATCTTACTCGGATCTCGTTTAAATATCCTTCGATAGATACGCACTCTGATCGACCGATTACACTTAAACTCGGTTTTATGAATATTAGATCGCTTCATACGAAAGCAGTTCTCGTTAATGA
The DNA here is from genome assembly GCF_033458585.1 of Syngnathus typhle. Taxonomy (NCBI): domain Eukaryota; kingdom Metazoa; phylum Chordata; class Actinopteri; order Syngnathiformes; family Syngnathidae; genus Syngnathus; species Syngnathus typhle. The sequence continues at coordinate 14,142,761 of NC_083747.1, read as the reverse complement.
CCTCATCACGGAACATAATCTATACGTTTTTGGTCTCTGCGAGACCTAGTTAAAACCTAATGAACTGCTGCCGCTTAACGAGGTCTCGCCTCCAAAATTTGTGAGCTTGCATGTGGTGCTTCCTCGAAAAAAGGGTGGGGGTGTTGCCCTTATCTCGAATTCTGAGCTTTGATTTAGGCCTCATTCGACCAACGTATTTAAAACATTTGAAGTTCTCACTGTCCGATCCACTGCTCTACCGTCATTTTATCTTGCTGTTATTTACCGTCCACCTGGGGCTTACTCTGGCTTCCTGGATAAATTATCAGAATTCGTGGCTGATCTAGTAACCAATGCGGATAATATAGTTATCATGGGTGATTTCAACATCCACATGAATTTACCGTCAGAGCCACTTACTTCGGCGTTTCAGACTTTAACTGATACGTTTGGTTTTACGCAAGCCGTACAGGCAGCAACGCATAAGAATGGAAATACCATAGATCTGGTATTATCCTGAGGACTTGCAACCTCAAATATAGCAGTACTGCCATACACTACTGTTATGTCTGATCATTATTTAATAAAATTTTAAATTCTAGTTCCTTGTCAAAGAGAAGAGAGCAATCAGAATTATAGGAGCCGTAATTTTAACTCTGACTGCAACTGCGCTATCTGAGTTACTGTCGCCGGCAACCGCCATATTTCTCGCATACACCGGCTCTATTGATAATCTTACAAATGAATTCAATGCGACATTGTTAAATGCCATTGACTCTGTGGCGCCGTTACATCTGAAAACTCGCCGTAGATTGCCTACTCCGTGGTTCACAGATGAAACGCGTACGCTTAAGCAATTATGTAGAAAGCATGAGCGCAGATGGCGTCTAACCAAACTTGAGGTTTTCCATCAGGCATGGCAGGATTGCCTCCTGAAATATAAAGATGCGCTTATCTTAGCAAAAACTCGGTATTTTTCGCAAGTGACTCTATGCCAGCCGACCCCCAATAGTTCCTGTTAGAGTGGTGGTCACTCCAACTTATTTTGCAAGAACCACATGGGAGACAATTAAGTCTTTTCAGGCACCTGCAGGCGGAGAGTCCATTCGTCACTGTGCGTACAGCAATGATCGAATGAAGTCTGACTCTCGCTTCCCACAAGAGCATCTTTATTACGAGAAAAAGGGTGGGGGTGACAGTGGACTGAATAGACAAGTTAAAGCCCTTGACCTCTAGATTAGCAGAGCAGGGGATGTTTTACGACATTGTGTAGGATGGGACAAGCTAGGTTATTTAATACTGGTTACACACCAACATGAGCATAAAACTAATCTACCTAGGTTATTTATTACCGGTTACATACATTCCAACATGATCATATGATCAAGATAGTTTTGGAAAACCCTGACAGTTCCTTCCACTCAGCTGACGAATTCATGAAGTTTTTTGCTCAAAACATTGAATCCATTAGGGACGAGATTAAGAATACCACTCCAATCGCTCAATCAAGCCCGCCGTTTACCAACGCTGATGATCATGCAACAACCCTCTCAAATTCTTGTTTTTATTTTGTGTCGTTTACTTGTATGTCTATCGTGTGCTGTGTCTCGTCACCGTGGGATAGAGGAAACGTAATTTCGGTTTCTTTGTGTGTCTTGACATGTGAAGAGATTGACAATAAAGCAGACTTTGACTTTGAAATTTTAAAAGCGTGTCCCTTGAAAGGCTTACACAATTGGACCCTCTTCCAGCCTACATAAAGAATTATTTCAAATTTTAGGACCGTCCGTCTTATGTAAATATAATCAATCTGTCTCTCTCCTCTGGGATAGTGCCAACAGCCTTTAAAACCGCTATCATTAAACCGTTACTTAAGCGACCAAATCTTGACCCGGACTGTCTCAGTAATTATAGGCCAGTTTTAAACCTCCCATTCATAGTAAAACTTCTTGAAAAAGTAGCGCAGCAGCTTATTGATTACATGGTTGCCAATAATCGATATGACTCTTTTCAGTCTGGTTTTAGAGCTAATCATTCCACTGAGACAGCACTTGCTAAAGTGACTAACGATCTCTTCATAGCTATGGATTCAAACACTTCATCTGTACTGTTACTACTCGATCTTAGTGTTGCCTTCGACACTGTAGACTTCGATATTTTATTAGGGCGTCTTAAAAGTTGTGTTGGTATTTCAGGGTCAGCACTAGGCAGGTTCCATTCCTATCTATCAAACAGGACGCACCGAGTGGTCCATGGCAATGCGTCCTCGGAGCTCTATAATGTTATGTGTGGTGTCCCACAGGGATCTGTTAGGGTTTGCAGAATATCTTCATCGTATGATTATGTTGGAATGTAACCTGTAATAATTTAACTAGCTTGTCCTGTCTTAACAAAAGTAGTAGACCAAAGTGCTAAGATCTTTTCAACTGATTGACTAGCTGCAGAGGAAGCAATCAAAGTTGCTTTGTTTACAGAACGTCGTAAAAGGCCCCCTGCTATGCTTTGATCAGCAGGGGAGCGGCTTCACCCCATCCTGTGTTCCCACACCCCCACTTTCAACCCCACTCTGTTTCTCTCAATAAATATGCACCTGAGAAGGCCTGGGTCAGACTTCATTTGACCATCGCTGTAAGCACAGCGACGAGTGAACTCCGCCTGCAGGTGTCTGAAACGACTAACTTGTCTCCAGTGTGGTTCTTGCAAAATAAGTTAGAGTGAGCACCACCCTAACATTTTGGTGCCGAAACCCGGGACCCTCATACCCGCCATCTGGCTGACGGAGGACGACGCGCTGTACACCGTCGACGGGCCAGCGTACATTAGGAGGACCTGGTAAAGAAAGACTTGGGAAGGAAATTCTTCGCTGGGCCAGCATCTTCGGTCTGCCTTCGTCTGACAGAAGTGGATTGACGGGATCCGGCAGTGCAGCGGACCAGGAGACAAGTAAGTCATAGAAAAAAGCGGTGATACGGCTTTGGTTTGTCCAAGCTATGAGATACAGCTTTGGTTTGTCCAAGTTATGAGATACGGCTTTGGTTTGTCCAAGCTATGAGATACGGCTTTGGTTTGTCCTAGCTATGAGATACAGCTTTGGTTTGTCCAAGCTATGAGATACGGCTTTGGTTTGTCCAAGCTATGAGATACAGCTTTGGTTTGTCCTAGCTATGAAACAGCTGGGATTCTAGTCCCAGTAGAAGGAACGGGCTAAGAAAAAAACAAACAAAACAAAAAACAGAATTTCTTTCTCCTAATTGAAGAAGGGCATAGATTCTTTTTTTGTCCGTTTTTCCCAAGCTGTTTGCATGAAAGTTGTGTGGTTGAGAGTGCGACTGGTAGGATAAATTGACTGCAAAGAGAATTTGGTGGAAGGTCAATTTAGACCTGCATTGAGGATCCTCAAAGAAAAGAAAAAGGAAATAAAAAATTGTATAAACCTAAAATACCAAATTAAGATGGGAAATAAAACCGGTAAATCCCTAGCTCTTGAAGGAGATGAGAAGTACATGGCGAGTAAATTTCTTAATTGTATGCAATACATGCCGAAGTGGAAGAAAAAGTATGGAGTAGAAGGAAAGTTGAAAGTGGAAGTCTGGAAGATAGTGGTTGATGTTTTGGAGGAGAGTGTGAATATGAAGTCAAAGGGACTGAAAAAGAAAAGTAAAGAGAAAGAATTGATTTGTGCTAGAATGTGGTTGAATGCTTTACAAGAGAGAAGAGAACAAATCCAAAAGACAAAAGATAGGAAGTTGAAAAGTAATGAGGCGTCTATGTTTGTCAGGCCGGAAGACAATGAGGCCACAGTGCGCAGGCGCACAGAAATGCAGCTCAAGCGGAGCAAGAGGGATCTTCCGCTCGTATGCAAAACTTGTATCCAGGTTTAACAGACCTGCACCCTCCCCCATATAACAGAAAAAAAAAGTGAGGGTCACATTACTAGAAGTCCTGTACAAACAAGAAGTTTGACCACTGTTGCTAGATTTTCCCAAAATTTGGACAATGTTGATGTGTGCCCAATGATACAGGTGCCAAACCCTATTGTAGGGGAAGGCCAACCTCCACATACGTATGTTTTTCGGCCATGGACTTTGGAAGAGGCAAGAAAAGCAGTTGAAGGGGTTACTCCTGATGCTGAAGACCCAGATAAATGGGCAGAAGACATGGCTGGAATCATACATTCCTATCGACTGAATGGGCATGAGGCAGGAGAAGCTGCATTGTCTTCTTTGGGAAAAGACTGGGCAAAGGTTAGAGGTCATTATACGGGTAGAAATAATCAAGGGCCCTTTCCCTATCCCGTTGAGGGAAATCATTTGTCCTGTCTAGACAAAATTAGTTTACCAAAGTGCTAAGATCCTTTCAATTGATTGACTAGACGCAGAGGAAGCAATCAAAGTTGCTTTGTTTACAGAAAGTCGTAAAAGGCCCCCTGCTATGCTTTGATCAGCAGGGGAGCGTCTCCACCCTATCCTGTGTGTTCCAACACCCCCACTTTCAACCCCACTCTGTTTCTCTCAATAAATAAGCACCTGACGAGGCCTGAGTCAGACTTCATTCGACCATCGCTGTAAGCACAGAGGTGGATTGACGGGGACCCGGCAGTACAGTGGACCAAGGAGACAAGTAAGTCATAGAAAAAAAGCGCTGATACGGCTTTGGTTTGTCCTAGCTATGAGATACAGCTTTGGTTTGTCCAAGCTATGAGATACGGCTTTGGTTTGTCCTAGCTTTGAGATACGGCTTCGGTTTGTCCTAGCTATGAGATACGGCTTTGGTTTGTCCAAGCTATGAGATACGGCTTTGGTTTGTCCTAGCTATGAGATACGGCTTTGGTTCTTCCTAGCTATGAGATACAGCTTTGGTTTGTCCGAGTTATGAGCTACGGCTTTGGTTTTTCCGGGCTATGAAACAGCTGGGGTTCAAGTCCCAGTGGAAGGAACGGGCTAAGAAAAAGAACAGAGCTTCTTTTGTCAGGGATACAGAACAGGGATAGGGCAAAGGTTAGAGGTCATTATACGGGTAGAAATAATCAAGGGCCCTTTCCTTATCCCGGTGAGGGAAATCAATTGGTAGGGGAGTATGCAGCACAATGGAATGATCTTGTGCACAGAGTGAGAACTATATTTCGAAGACGAGTGAATTATGGTCATTTGGCAGGAATTAAACAGAAGCCTGGAGAAGATACTGATGATTTTCGCTTAAGATTTGAAAAAGAATTCAGGGTGCATAGTGGCATCCCATTCAATGATGCAGCTGAGAATGCTTATCAGCAACAGCTTAAAAATGCGCTCCTTACTAATTTCCGCCCTGAAATCGGCAACTGGGTGAGGAAACATTTGGTGGAAGTAGATGTTGCAAGTGTGACAACAACTATGCAATGGGCCAGACATGCTGAAAAAGTGATCAAAAGAGGCAAAAGTTCTGATGTATTTCATCTAGGCAACGATGATGATGATGACCTAGAAGAAGATACAACAGTCTTCTTCCATGGGTCCCAGCGGGGCAGAGGAAGAGGTAGTAGAGGCCAGCAAGGTTGCAGGCCACCATATAATTCGAAATCCCCATCAGATTCTGACAACTGTTGGAACTGTGGGAGACGAGGACACTCGGCAAGAGCGTGTCGTTTTGCAAAACAATACCAATCAAAGGGCGGAGGAAATGGCAGAGGAAAACCCAAATTTTCAGCATGACTAGATTGCCCCCCTGTGATCTCTTGTCCTCCTACAGAGGAAGAGATAGTAGATGTCCATGCAGCATGGGACATTTTGAATGCATTAAAAGAAAAACCATATGTTACCTTAAATATCGGAGGAAGTGAAGGAGAATTTTTGTGTGATACCGGAGCGTGTAAAACCGTAATAAAAACTAAAGTCCCAAATCTAAAGGCCTCCCAAAATACTATTTGGGTCAAATCTGCTGATGGGCAGGTACACAGGGAGAGTATCTCCAATCCAGTTGTAGTGAGAGATGATGAAACGGGAGTCATAGCTTCAGTCTCGATTGTGCTATCCCCAAAATGTCCCATAAACCTTCTGGGACAAGATCTGATGACTAGATTGGGAATTGCAATAATTCCAGTAAAGGATGGCATGCGAGCATGTAGAGTGAGAGATGTAGACTCATATGCTGCACAGGCAGGTGAGCGGATTTGCTGTTCTTATGACATCTCTGCTGAACAAAATCCCAAGCTACCAGGCAATTTGCTGAGTGAAGCCCGAAAACAATTGACACGACCTGAATCAGAAATGACTTGTAATGACTTACATGTCACCATGAACATCTTCACTGATCCGCAAGATGACTATATTGCAAGCTTTCTCAGTGACACAGAAGTAACTTTAATAATCACTGCTCTGTACACTGATCGCAGGTCATTTGCAGCTGCTGCTGTGCTCCTGCCCGCTCCTCAGGATGACAAATACAAGTTGTCGGCTGTACCCCACATTTCATTGTTTAAACCTCACAGTATAACATGGGCAGATGTGGGTTGCCGGAATAAACTTGCTGATTCTGTCACTGATTATGAGGACAAAGGTGATGGGTGGAGCTACAGTACCAGTTGTGACATGTGGAAGCAAACCGTGTGTGAAGTAGCTGTTGGTAGGGCAGGCGCTTATGCGCGTCCCTGACTAGTTAACATTTGTTTGAATGAAAAGGAGGAGGGGGAATTGGCTGGGCTTCCTGACAAACTGTGGACAAAGGGCCCATCTGATGTAGGACAGTTAACATCCATTCCGCCAGTGCAGATCAAACCAAGAACAGAGTGGCGTCCAAGAGTTAATCAATATCCTTTAAAACAGGAGGCAATAAACGGGATTGCCCCTGTTATAAATGATCTTTTGTCAGGAGGAATCATTAGGAAGTGCTCGGATTCTCCTTGCAACACCCCTATTTTTCCAGTTCGAAAGGCCAATAAAATAGATTGGCGAATGATACAAGATTTACGAGCAGTGAATGATGCAGTGCAGACAAGAGCACCTAATGTGCCTGACCCACACACACTTCTGAACACTTTGAAACCTAACCAGAAGTTTTTCACGGTAATTAATAGGGGTGTAAATCGCGGGTTTTGTCACGATACGATATAATATCGATATAAAGAACTACGATACGATATTTGCCGATATCTTAAAGCCTGCTGCAATTCATTCACGATATATCGCGATATAGTGCTCTACGATCGATATTTTTTTTTTTTAGTAAAAAATATATAACAATATCCTGATTTATAACAATTCATACGCGAAATCAACAAGGCACTGCAAACTCTTTATTTAGGAAATTACAAGAGTATTGTAGTATACAAATTGCTTACTTTAACACTGAACGTTGATGTCGTGTTTTTTCTTTAAATGTGCGGCGAGATTTATGCTCCCTGAATCACCGCATGGCAGGATTTACAAACTGCACGTGTCTTGTCCGTTGAGCCATCTTTTCTTTGGAATCCAAAGTGCTTCCAAACGAATGACTTGAAGCCTAAAGGGGAGCAAATTTCCTCGTCTTTTTGGACACTAGCCATAGCACCAGCCCAGGAGCCGCGGACTAGTTGTCCCCTCCCCTTTCACGCGCGTGCTCTGCTCACAACACAACAACGCCGGAAAGAGGAAGCAAGCAACAATGAACTGGATTTCAAAGTAAAGTCGCGTCTAATGTCCGAGGTCAAACACGGCGATATAAATCGATGTTTACCTTTAGCATCGATACCAATAAATCGTAGAGCATTATATCGATTAATCGATGTGTATCGATGTATCGTTACACCCCTAGTAATTAATCTTAGCAATGCATTTTTCTCAGTGCCAATTCACCCAGACTCACAGTTCTGGTTTGCGTTCACCTTTAAAGGGCAAAGTTATACGTACACCAGATTGCCACAGGGATTTGCTGATAGTCCAACTATTTTCATGCAAGCTATCATGGCCTGTTTGGCTGATTTTCAGATGTCAAACAAAAGCCAACTTCTAGTTTATGTAGATGATCTCCTGGTGGCCTCTGAAACTGAAGCTGCTTGCAAGGAAGACTCCTTAGCATTATTACGCTATCTCTGCAAAACAGGGAATAAAGTGAACAAGAACAAACTCCAAAGGGTCAGACAGGAAGTGAACTATTTAGGTCACACGTTGACGGCTTCTGGAAGACAGATACAGAAAGCCAGAAAGCAGATCATTGCAGATGCACTAAAACCGGAGACAAAGAAACAGATTATGTCATTTTTGGGGCTCTGCAATTACTGCAGAGCATGGATCCCACATTATGCGGAAAAGACGATACCGCTGTTAGATATTGCGCATGGAGTCCCCATGGCAACGACAGAAAAAATAATGTGGACTCCAGCAGCAGATGATGCTTTTGTAGTGCTGAAACAGGCTGATGGAAACCACATCTCTTATCTTGCCAGACTACAATAAAACCTTTGTACAAAAAGGCAGACTGCAGGAATGGTTTTATGACCTCAGTGTTGCTGCAGAGTCATGGCAGCAAACTACAACCAATTGAATTTTATTCAAAAAAATTGGATCCAGTGGCTCAATCCTTGCCAGACTGTGTCCAAGCAGTATGTTTTTTCTCTAGTTAATTATCACTCCAAAAGCAACCATTACTTTTCTTTTGTCAGTTTTTTTTTTTTTCTTAGCATTTAACTTAAATTTCGTTGTACGTGTTACAATGACAAATAAAGATCTACCTATCTACTCAAAATCACTCTTCCTTCAAAGTCGCTCGACTAATTTTCCATGGTAGCCTCCAACAACTTCAAAAGCTGTATTTTCCTTTCAGTCAGGCATTCAGTCATCAATGCTCATTTGCATCTCACGCACAGCCTCCAAAAAGGAGTCTTTCCATCACATTGGTCCCAATTCATCCAAGCACTCCACACAACATTCACATACCATTTTCAACTCAAGGTTCCTGATAGAACAATCCACCAATCCAAAAAAAACTCAACACAAAAAAAACTGCTGGCAAACTAATCAGGATTTTTTTATTGTTTTTAAATTTGAAGAACTCAATCTCTCAGGTTCAGCTCGCATATAGAAGTTTGTATAATCTTATAATCTTATAACACAACCGGTCAACTATTTCTACTAAATGTCAATGTCTTAAATTCACAATTTTGATTCTTCCAATTCCTGAAAGCATGTTCTGTCGTTTCTTACTTAACATGCACTAGTGTGGATCAATTTTCTGCTCGCAAACAGATTTCTCTCTTTTCCTCTCATTCTTATCTTTCAATTGTTTCTGTTCTGCGGTGCAAATTGGATAGACCACAGTCTAGCAAATTTCTTTATACTAAAAGTTTAGCCAATTTTCATCGTTTTAACACACATGCACAGCTCTCGCGCGCGCAAGGTAGATCCCAGCACCAATGATTCGTCACAGGCTGGCCATTTCCTGTGGTCGATCATGAGCTAGTCCCTCCCATGCACGCGAGGACAGCACATTCTAATTTTTCATTTATCTTCTCGAAGCAAGTTGCATTTATTTACCACTTGATTTGCAAATTTTAACTTCAGTGTACACACACAATTTGATCTCTGGTCATTTGTCATTGGGCATACAACAGCATTGCCATACTTCTCGTATGGACAGGAGCTCTAATAATCTAAAAAACGTTCTAATAATCTGACAATGACATGTTCTGCTGTCATATGGACATCTGTTACTTCTTTCTCTGCATGAGCATGAGGGGTCAAAGTGGAGGAAGCTTGTCATGCTGTAAATGTGACTTTTCCTCTGCCCCTTCCCCCACCCCTTGATTGGTTTTGTCTTGCAAAACGACACGCTCTTGCCAAGTGTCCTCGTCTCCCACAGTTTCAACAGTTGTCAGAATCTGATGGGGGTTTCGAATTATATGGTGGCCTGCGACCTTGCTGGCCTCTACCTCTTCCTCTGGCCCGCTGGGACCCATGGAAGAAGACTGTTGTATCTTCTTCTAGGTCATCATCATCATCGTTGCCTAGATGAAATACATCAGAACTTTTGCCTCTTTTGATCACTTTTTCAGCATGTCTGGCCCATTGCATAGTTGTTGTCACACTTGCAACATCTACTTCCACCAAATGTTTCCTCACCCAGTTGCCGATTTCAGGGCGGAAATTAGTAAGGAGCGCATTTTTAAGCTGTTGCTGATAAGCATTCTCAGCTGCATCATTGAATGGGATGCCACTATGCACCCTGAATTCTTTTTCAAATCTTAAGCGAAAATCATCAGTATCTTCTCCAGGCTTCTGTTTAATTCCTGCCAAATGACCATAATTCACTCGTCTTCGAAATATAGTTCTCACTCTGTGCACAAGATCATTCCATTGTGCTGCATACTCCCCTACCAATTGATTTCCCTCACCGGGATAAGGAAAGGGCCCTTGATTATTTCTACCCGTATAATGACCTCTAACCTTTGCCCTATCCCTGTTCTGTATCCCTGACAAAAGAAGCTCTGTTCTTTTTCTTAGCCCGTTCCTTCCACTGGGACTTGAACCCCAGCTGTTTCATAGCCCGGAAAAACCAAAGCCGTAGCTCATAACTCGGACAAACCAAAGCTGTATCTCATAGCTAGGAAGAACCAAAGCCGTATCTCATAGCTAGGACAAACCAAAGCCGTATCTCATAGCTTGGACAAACCAAAGCCGTATCTCATAGCTAGGACAAACCAAAGCCGTATCTCATAGCTTGGACAAACCAAAGCCGTATCTCATAGCTAGGACAAACCAAAGCCGTATCTCAAAGCTAGGACAAACCAAAGCCGTATCTCATAGCTTGGACAAACCAAAGCTGTATCTCATAGCTAGGACAAACCAAAGCCGTATCAGCGCTTTTTTCTATGACTTACTTGTCTCCTTGGTCCACTGTACTGCCGGGTCCCCGTCAATCCACCTCTGTGCTTACAGCGATGGTCGAATGAAGTCTGACTCAGGCCTCGTCAGGTGCTTATTTATTGAGAGAAACAGAGTGGGGTTGAAAGTGGGGGTGTTGGAACACACAGGATAGGGTGGAGACGCTCCCCTGCTGATCAAAGCATAGCAGGGGGCCTTTTACGACTTTCTGTAAACAAAGCAACTTTGATTGCTTCCTCTGCGTCTAGTCAATCAATTGAAAGGATCTTAGCACTTTGGTAAACTAATTTTGTCTAGACAGGACAAACTAGTTAAATTATTACAGGTTACATTCCAACATAATCATACGATGAAGATATTCTGCAAACCCTAACAATATTTATGTATTACGTATGTCCCCAAGCGGAATCATATAAATATTAAAAAGAATTGGTCCGAGAACCGATCCCTGTGGGACACCACACGTAACATTATAGAGCTCCGAGGACGCATTGCCATGGACCACTCGGTGCGTCCTGTTTGATAGATAGGAATGGAGCCAGCCTAGTGCTGACCCTGAAATACCAACACAACTTTTAAGACGCCCTAATAAAATATCGAAGTCTACAGTGTCGAAGGCAGCACTAAGATCGAGTAGTAACAGTACAGACGAAGTGTTTGAATCCATAGCTATGAGGAGATCGTTAGTCACTTTAGCAAGTGCTGTCTCAGTGGAATGATTAGCTCTAAAACCAGACTGAAAAGTGTCATATCGATTATTGGCGACCATGTAATCAATAAGCTGCTGCGCTACTACTTTTTCAAGAAGTTTTGCTATGAATGGGAGGTTTGAAACTGGCCTATAATTACTGAGACAGTCCGGGTCAAGATTTGGTCGCTTAAGTAACGGTTTAATGATAGCGGTTTTAAAGGCTGTTGGCACTATCCCAGAGGAGACAGACAGATTGATTATATTTAAGACGGACGGTCCTAAAATTTGAAATAATTGTTTAAGTAGTTTGGCTGGAAGAGGGTCGAGTAAACATTTTGTTTGTTTAGCCGCACTAACCAATTGTGTAAGCCTTTCAAGAGACACGCTTTTAAAAGTTGAGAGGGTTGTTGCATGATCATCAGCGTTGGTAAACGGCGGGCTCGACCGAGCGATTGGAATGGTATTCTTGATCTCATCCCTAATGGATTCAATCTTTTGAGCAAAACATTTCATGAACTCGTCAGCTGAGTGGAAGGAACTATCGGGGTCGGCTGGCGCAGAGTCAGCTTTGCCACTGTATCAAATAGGTGTTTCGGATTGTTTTTATTGAGATTAATAACTTGCGAAAAATACCGAGTTTTTGCTAAGATAAGCGCATCTTTATATTTCAGGAGGCTATCCTGCCATGCCTGATGGAAAACCTCAAGTTTGGTTAGACGCCATCTGCGCTCATGCTTTCTACATAATTCCTTAATCGTACGCGTTTCATCTGTGAACCACGGAGTAGGCACTCTACGGCAAGCTTTCAGACATAACGGCGCCACAGAGTCAATGGCATTTAACAATGTCGCATTGAATTCATTTGTAAGATTATCAATAGAGCCGGCGTATGTGGTAAATATAGTGGTTGCCGGCGACAGTATCTCAGTTGCAGTCATGGAGTTGAAATGACGGCTCCTATAATGCTGATTGCTCTCTTGTCTTTGACAAGGAACTAGAATTTCAAACTTTATTAAGTAATGATCAGACAAAACAGTAGTGTATGGCAGTACTGCTATATTTGAGGTTGCAAGTCATCGGGATAATACCAGATCTATGGTATTTCCATTCTTATGCGTTGCTGCCTGTACGGCTTGCGTAAAACCAAACGTATCAGTTAAAGTCTGAAACGCCGAAGTAAGTACAGAGGAAAGAAAAGCGCGCGTAAGCCACGTCGTTTGGAAACGGATCGAATTAGAAATGTTTGCGGGTTACAAGGCTCCTCGATTTAAACGCTGGTGCAAGAAAATGACAGGTAAACCCGGTGGGCTGTCATTTTTCGAATATCGAGGCAGCTGGTGCCTTTTTGCGACAACGGTCCGATCCCGATTTGTCGAGGCGTAGAGGCGTACTGTAATAGCATGCACGTCTGTCAAAGTTCGATAAATTTGAGCCTGCGACAAACCGCTATTGGACGAAGGTTTTGTGCGGCTTCTGTGTGAAAATGGAAAACGTGGAAAAGAGGCCTCTGGGGGGTTTAATATTGATATACCATGGGAAAAAAAAGTAATTTGTATGCACACTTAAGTTAAATTCTGCAGAATAAAGGGGAAATACACAGCTCTATTCGAAACGAAACGAAACATAAGTTAAGTAAGACGTGCGTATTTGTCAGTGCATCTGCTCTGATGACAGTTAAAACGACCAAACTGCTCAGCAGCAGTTGGAAAGAAGCAAAATGTGGAATGGGTTTGAATCTCGTTGTATGTCTTCTGTCTCCGTGTGCAGTTTTTGTGAACTCTGTCAGCTTACTGTTGTCTGTTTGAGCTTGCGCGCGAAGGGACGCTTGAAGTGTGTGTGGGGCCCCCGTAAGTAAGTGTGTGTGTGTGTGTGTGTGTGTGTGTGTGTGCGTGCGTGTGTGCGTGAATGGGAGTGTGTGCGTGCATGCTCGTGAGTGCATGCGTGTGTGTGGTTATGCTCATGAGCGCGCATGGGTGTGAGTGCGTGCTTGTAGAAGCAGCAAAAGGAACGGATAAGGATGGTGTGCTCTCGTTGCTTTGGGGCGCGTGCCCGCCTGCGCTGCACGCGCGGGGAGGGGGATCCGGCCCCCTGGGCGGCAGAGTGGCAAACCTGTACCTGCCCACTGTGTTTCAGGCTGGCCCCTCCCCGCGCGGGTGACGTCGGGGCGGTGCAAACGGCTGGAGTTGTGCCCATTTTAGGGGCCTGCGCGGCTAGCAGCAAAAGGAACTATGACAACATGATGGAAGACGGAATGCTGAAGGAGCAAAAGAATGCATGACCAACAGGAGAAATAGGAGCATGCGTGTTAACCAATACGACACCAATATAGATTCTTATGCGTTGCTGCCTGTACGGCTTGCGTAAAACCAAACGTATCAGTTAAAGTCTTAAACGCCAAAGTAAGTGGCTCTGACGGTAAATTCATGTGGATGTTGAAATCGCCCATGATAATTATATTATCCGCATTGGTTACTACATCAGCCACAAATTCTGAAAATTCATCCAGGAAGCCAGAGTAAGCCCCGGGTGGACGGTAAATAACAGCAAGATAAAATGACGGTAAAGCGGTGGATCGGACAGTGAGAACCTCAAATGTTTTAAATACGTTGATAGAACGAGGCCTAAAACTAAGCTCGGAATTCGAGATGAGGGCCCTTTTTTCGAGGACGCGCCACATGCGAGCTCACAAAATTTGGAGGCGAGGCCTCATTAAGCGGCATCAGTTCATTAGGTCTTAACCAGGTCTCGCAGAGACCAAAAACGTTTAGATTATGTTCTGTGATGAGATCATTAACGAGAATGGCTTTCGTAAGAAGCAATCTAATATTCATAAAACCAAGTTTAAGTGTAATTGGTCGATCCGGGTGCGTATCTATCGAAGGATATTTCTACGAGATGCGAGTAAGATTGTGTTCTCTAGGCCTGATATCACCTCTCAAATGTTTGTTAGCGCGGTGGGATGATACGACCGTGGGAATCTGATAGTAAATATTTGTTACACGTGTAGAATTATCTGAAACAGGAACCGTTTCATCAGCAAAACCGGTCGGGGTGGAGTGATTGGATTTGTCTACTACCCCAGTAGAAAGTGCGTTTATGTGTACTGTAGCACTATTCAAACTATCACGCTCTAGTCTACACAAGCATGTGCATGCTGGGAGTCTAGCCTAGCGCTAGTTAACTTTATCTTAACAGACTCCAAACCCATCCTGACAGGTGGTCTAATCACCTGTGACCCGGTTAGGGTGAAGGCCGTCCTTCCTCAGCAGGTCGGGGCGGCCCCAGAAGGAAGGCCAGTTATCTATAAAATACAGTCCCTGCTTCTTACAGAACCCAGCAATCCATCGATTAAGGGAGACTAATCTACTAAACCTCTCATCAGTGCCTCTCCCAGGCAGGGGGCCAGAGACAAATACTCGATGCCGACTCATCTTTCTGGCGAGATCACAAGTCCTCGCTATGTTTCTCTTTGTGATCTCCGATTGCCTCATCCTAACATCATTGGAGCCGACGTGTATCACTATGTCCGAGTAGCTAGTGTTGGTGGAACTACGCTGTTGACTGGACCTATTGCGAGTCAGCTCCCTAAGATTAGCTTCTATGTCGGTTGCTCTGCCCCCAGGAATACACATTATCGTGGCTGGATTTTTAAGCGTAATATTTCGGGTAATGGAGTCACCTATGACCAAAGTGCGAGGGCCAGTAGACCGAGATGACTTTGGACGGCTATGCGTCTTATCTGGCTCATCGTGATTAGCAAGCCGCTTGGGGCTAATGCTAACTGGGCTAGCGGGCTGACTACAGTCCGCGTCTGTATCCGCCACATCTACAGTTATCGCGCAATTCTGCTCTAACTGGCGGACACGTCCCTCTAGCAGGGACAACCTCTCTAAGAGAAGGGTGCAGTTGGTGCACGAAGCCGCACAAACCTCTTGATCCGCAGCCATACTTTGTGTCCGATGATCGACAGCAGACAAACGGCCACTAAGCCTCCGCTCTCCCAGGCACTCCGGCTGTGAAAAAAAAAGATCGACAGTGTAACAAAAGATTCAAACTTACTTTAGAGCAGTGCTTCTCAATTATTCTCTGTTACGCCCCCCCCCTAGCAAGAAGAAAACTATTCGCGCCCCCCACTCCCCACCGTGACTATCCATCTCTGCATCACATTTTATCCTTATTAACATTAAAGAAAAAAAGAAAGACATATGGTCAAACTTACAAAGAATAACTTTATCAAATCGTGTTTTAAGTCTGCAACAGAAAAGATTTTAAGTGCATCAATGCCTGAAATTAAAAATAAATAAATCCTTGTTTAAACTGTAAACATGTTTGACCAACTAATTGCACCATTGCAAAATTAAATCAAATCAATAAATAATATTCTCCAACTGTACTCACAGTGAAGCCAAGCGCTAAATACGCTTCGCCGTATTTCCTCGTCTTAGCTTTCGGCTGACTTTCTTTTGTTTCATTATCTTTGTTTCTCCGCTTTTCTTTTCATCCCTGTTAAAAACTTTTTCATGTTGGTGGTTGTTATGTTGAATAACGGAGGCTATAGACGGGACGCAGTCGGAGCTTTCTGTTGACTCAACACTGCTAACCAAGGCAAACCTGTTGTCTTGTAAGTCGTAAAATGTTTCACTGTCGCAAACGTGACAGAAGTAACAATGAGAGCGCCACTGCCGCCTACTGTAGTAGATGCGCAATTACACTTTATTCTAGTACTACCAAAAAAATAAGCCTGTTCCCCAGGGTCACACGCGCCCCCCCAAGGGCCAGAATCGTCCAAGCCTGAAGAGTATTGGTAGTCTGGGCTGAGAAGGAAGAGGGCGTCCGGCAGAGAATGGTGCCTCTCCCGTTACTCTGGGTAGGTTGGCACAGAAAAAAGCGCTCTCGGGTGCCTCAGAGTGCAGAGTCCATCACTGCGCACGAAGAAAATTGATTGATTGAAAACATTGATGTTCTCTTCAATACATTTACCTTTGTGTAGCTCCAGGATGTTGTGAAAATGCATTTGATCAGTGATGGTCCAGGGTGTGAACATTTAAACATTTAATTTTTAATACAGAAATAGGTTTCAGTAACAGTCATACTTATGTTACCTGCAGATATAAATACACATTTTTTAATGTTAAAATTAACCAAAACGATAATTGAACCTAAATAAATACATTTTTTTACATTATCCAACCATCACAAATATAAATGTGCAATGTTTTTAAGTCACATGTTTAAAAATGTAAAACTATCCATACAGTTTTAAAAAATGGGGGCTATTTAGTAGAACAAAACTACTACGTTACAATATAACTATATACATGTTTTATGTAGGACATATCAAACAAAACAACCAGCTCAACACAACAATATAAACATCACTCTCTTTTGGGCTTTTGATAGCCCCCTTTGCTACTCAGCGCTGGAGCCCGTTTTAATTTTAAAGCCATTGCGGTCCTTGTTTCATCATCCGTGCCCTCTGTGCGTGTCGCCAACAGCTTCTACAAAGATGAACTCGATGTACATCAGGCACCACCCATTGTAGACCTGGGATTATTCTGTAAAAGAAATATGAATATGGGAAAAAAACACACGACTACCTGTAAAATTGTTTTTCCTTGATGCATCTCATGTCAGTCACACATTTTGAACATGAAGCAATCGCACAGGAACGAACAGAAACTTTTTTAATTTTTTTTTATTTACCAGCGCTATCAGAGCAGTCTTCCTGAGGGCTTTCTGCACGAGTCACACGAGCACGCATATTGAACGTTCCCATTGTCATTTGTGTAGAGCAGGGGTCACCGACACGGTGCCCGCGGGCCGTGAGGACCGCATGAGTCGCCCGCAGGACTGTTCTAAAATTAGCTCAAATTGCGTAACTTGTCGGTGAGCTGCATCTATTTATTTTACAGTCAAACCTCGTTTTTTCGAACGTCCCGGTTCTCGAAATAATTGGAATTCAAACAAAAAAAATCGAGATTTCTTTGCTTCGGTTGTCGAACAAAATTCGGAGGTCGAACCTCGCAAGATGAGTCGGGAGGACCCGAGAAAACCCGACCGCGCGGCCCGGATGCTGACTGACTCCGTTGTTACTGTAGTTTCGTTACTTTGATGATTGTGTTAACCCCTAATCATACTGAGGTAAATTTTGGATTCTGTATGTCACCTTAAATGGTGACCTTGCAGCAGTGAGAAGACCCTAAGCTATTTTTGCGGTACAGAGAAGCTCTAGTTTCAGTAATGTGTAGGTACTTAGAATATGGAAGGGCCATTCGTCCATGACCAGGAAGACCTATGTCCATGCCCTTTTAAGGGCATCGGAAGTAACCAGTAGAGTGAGACTCAAACCGCAGCTGTTGTCTTACGAGGTACAAATGATGGGGGAGAACGGATAGAGAGAGGGCGTAAGGGGCAAGAGCAAGAAGCGCGAGGGCCTTTTTGGGGTGAATATCTGCGCTGTCGAGAGCTGAAACATCTTTGCTCCTGGGGCCACTCTAACTTTTAGAGAGACATCACTTTGACATCGGTTGAATAAATCTTTTCCCAATCAGCCGTGTGTCACCGAAGTGCTTCCTTACCCGGACCAGTGAGGTCCACCGAGTGTTTTTTTGGAGACCAGCGAAACAACAAAGACCATTCACCACATCTTTGGCGTCACGAACAGGATTCGTGTTCCCCGGGGAATTCCCGCCCGCTTCCTGAGCGAGAATCCAGCGGTCGGCCAGCGGCTGTCATTAAAGTGAGATTCTTCGCCCACAGTTGCTGCGATATGCTCGATTCTTGGAAAGGTGGGGGGTTGGCCCCTTGAGGGGGGCAGTTACAACCGGATCTGATGTGGCCATGAGCTGTCCCGGGAGTAAGTTGTCTCTCCTAGTCAAAAGTCGTCATTATTCGACTTTTGAAGGGGGAGTGGCCCCCAAATAGAAACAGCAAAAGTAAAATAAAAATAGAAAAAATAAATAAAAAAAATAAAAAGTGAACAGTAACTTTAAACTTAATGGGGAATGTGCACAGCGGAGTGAGTGACATGTCTGGTGAGAATGATGAATGATGAAAAAGAAAAGCCAGACAGAATGTGGCTCGTGACGGGACAGGATGTCTTATGACATTGCTGTTGGCCGTCACAATAAAAGAATAGCAGAAAGTCCCATAAAACGTGGACTTGAGTTTGGCGAGTTTTAGCTGTGTGAATGACGCGAAAACACAGATACGATTGAACACTGTTGCGACAAGAGGCAGTCACCCGCTTAGCCCCCAGACGGTTAAAATTCCTGGGACAAGCCGGGACACTGCAGTCGCACCTAATGGCCGTACGGGCCAAGTGCGGTTGTTGAGATGTTCGGCGGCTGTGGGAGTCTTTGTCAAAGTCGAACGAAAAAGGGAGGCTTGCGCTGACCGCGTTTAGCAAATAGGAAAAGTGCGCAGCCTTGACATCCGTAACTGTGAGCATGAATGTGGAAGTGACCCGGTCAGACCTTTTTTTAAGGGTGCCGAAGTGATCCGGCCAGACCCAGGTATGGGTGCCGAGATCCGGTCAGATTTTTTAAGGGTACCGAGGAAAAAAAAGCGCGCGTAAGCCATGTCGTTTGGAAACGGATCGAATTAGAAGTGTTTGCGGGTTACAAGGCTCCTCGATTTAAACGCTGGTGCAAGAAAATGACAGGTAAACCCGGTGGGCTGTCATTTTTCAAATATCGAGGCAGCTGGTGCGTTTTTGCGACAACGGTCCGATCCCGATTTGTCGAGGCGTACTGTAATAGCATGCACGTCTGTCAAAGTTCGATAAATTTGAGCCTGCGACAAACCGCTATTGGACGAAGGTTTTGTGCGGCTTCTGTGTGAAAATGGAAAACGTGGAATAGAGGCCTCTGGGAGAATTAATATTGATATACCATGGGAAAAAAAAAGTAATTTGTATGCACACTTAAGTTAAATTCTGCAGAATAAAGGGGAAATATACAGCGCTATTCGAAACGAAACGAAACATAAGTTAAGTAAGACGTGCGTATTTGTCAGTGCATCTGCTCTGATGACAGTTAAAACGACCAAACTGCTCAGCAGCAGTTGGAAAGAAGCAAAATGTGGAATGGGTTTGAATCTCGTTGTATGTCTTCTGTCTCTGTGTGTAGTTTTTGTGAACTCTGTCAGCTTACTGTTGTCTGTTTGAGCTTGCGCGCAAAGGGACGCTTGAAGTGTGTGTGGGGCCCCCGTAAGTAAGTGTGTGTGCGTGTGTGCGTGCGTGTGTGCGTAAATGGGAGTGTGTGCGTGCATGCTCGTAAGTGCGTGCGTGTGGTTATGCTCATGAGCGCGCATGGGTGTGAGCGCGTGCTTGTAGAAGTAGCAAAAGGAACGGATAAGGATGGTGTGCTCTCGTTGCTTTGGGGCACGTGCCCGCCTGCGCTGCACGCGCGGGGAGGGGGATCCGGCCCCCTGGGCGGCAGAGTGGCCAACCTGTACCTGCCCACTGTGTTTCAGGCTGGCCCCTCCCCGCGCGGGTGACGTCGGGGCGGTGCGAACGGCTGGAGTTGTGCCCATTTTAGGGGCCTGCGCGGCTAGCAGCGAAAGGAACTATGACAACATGATGGAAGACGGAATGCTGAAGGAGCAAAAGAATGCATGACCAACAGAAGAAATAGGAGCATGCGTGTGTTAACCAATACGACACCAATATAGATGTATCTAAAGAAAAACATGCTGGGACGACAGCAAGCGGTGGCAGAAGAGTGTGGCCCCCTCGTAAATAATGGGGGATCCCACTAAGACCAGCTGACGCTCCTTTTAACATTCTGAGAGGAATGGGAAATTGGATCTGAAAAAAAGCTCAACTTATTAATTCAAATTGCTGAAAGGATGACAAAATTGAAAACAAATTATTGATACTCATTTCTTTGGGACTCTCCTCAATATTTTTAATTTTCTGTTACATAAAAAACCTGAGACGGCGGATACATCCGTTGTCTCCAGGAGGACATAGAGACACAGCATGAACTTAGAATTAATGTTTAACAGCCGTCTAACAGGTGGAGTAGGAGCATGCGAGGACTAACCACTACAACACAAATATAGGTGATTTGAGTGTCTAAAGAAAACTCAACCGGTCAACACTAATTTATGAGAGCAAGAGAGGTATCAAGTGAGGGCCACAGCGGCAGCTGGAATTAAAGGAATTCTTTGGATTTAGACATAGGACTGAATTGTATGCATGGAGAGCCGGCTCGTAAATTGCATTGGCCCGACAAGGCTGACCAGTGCCCACTGTAGCAAGACGCACAGGTCAAAAGCAGCAAGTTCAAAATAGAGGACGAGATGCCAACGAGGAGAGATTGGATTTGGTAGTAATCTGTTGGTTCTTTTAATACTCTTGTAAAAGTATGCTCGGTACAAATAAATTAGCGATAGGAGCAATTCAGAAGTCCAAAAGTAAGAAACACAAATGAAAATCACATTCTAGATTCGAATAATGGAGCCTAACTGGAGCATGGGAAAAGTGAACAGCTGAGAAGTAGCCTTCGATGTAGTGGCGGAGAATTAAAAATTCAAGATAGTCCAGTAATATCGGTAAGTGAGCATAACACCAATAATACCAAGGTCAAACCAGAGATGATCCTATGTTTGGAACCTGACTTAATTATGAATAATGTACATTCTGTACGCAAAATTGGGAAACTTTACCTGAAATTGAAGGCTCAAATCAGGAAAGGTGAAAAGATGATAGAGAGGATTGCATAAATCAAAGGCAGGAAAACAAACAATAGAACGTAGCCTGAAATTAGGATGAGCTTCTGGAAATCACAGTATAATTGAGAGAAATCACAGTTAAGACTTGAAATTTTAAGTTTGGGGTAATCTGCCGCTTTAAAATTGTTCAAATAAGGTCCATCACAATACAGCCGAGAGCTCATGAAAGAAAGGCAACGTTTTTCTCAATTAAATTGTTGTTAATAGGAGAATTGGAAGTTTGATTAACAGAAGGTACTAGGTATTTAATGGCTAATTGGAAGACGATATTTAAGTTTGGTTTCCCGGTCTGTCTTTTCCAGTATCCAGCAGTGACCCTGAAACTCGATCCCGAGACTCCACCGACAGCTGAGAACAACAAGAAAACGGTGCAAGGCTCTGAAGCGCCTTTGACCTTTTGCAAGAGCAAAGAAGGACTATATTTGTGCTGGGGGGGAGCACAACGCTCCGGAAGAAAACGACATCCTCTGAGGCAGGGGTGGGCAATTCCGGTCCTCGAGGGCCGGTGTCCTGCATGTTTTATAGGTCTCCCTGCTGCAACACACCTGATTCAAATGATCAGGATTGTTATCTAGCTTCTGCAGACCTTGCTAATTATCCGACCATTTGAATCAGGTGTGTTGCAACAGGGTGACATAGAAAACATGCAGGACACCGGCCCTCGAGGACCGGAATTGCCCACCCCTGCCTGAGGCGAGAGTGAAGAAACTTATAAGATGTGAATGGACTCAGTTGAAAATGGACTCATCCGAAAGTGAGGTATGAGTTGGCTCTGAGGCTACAACTAAAGACAACAACTTGACAATGAGGTGCGGCGAAAGGCCCATGAGACCTGAAATGTGCAACAAGCAAACTGGACTCCTTGCTGAGGCGTAACCAAATTTGGTGGGGCTTGAGTCGAAGTGAATGGAAGTTTGCTTGGGCACTGAACTTGACACAACTGAGGAGTCTTGATAAAAGATAAATAAATAAATCAGGAACAAAAGGTGTAGTGTTACAGAAAAAGTAAAAGCATCATAATCAGAGGATAAATTTGGATAAAACAGATAAGCTAAATTGTATGAAATAAGAGTAGGATCACATTTAGTCCATCCAGCTTAACAACTAGACATAGAGTCATTGACAAATTGGAGATGAAAATAGGACATTAGGACCCAATAAGATGCAGTCAAGAGGTGGCTAGATTTTTCAATGGACCTGATTATTATTAATTAATAAAATTAGAAGTTAATTACACCTCACTGGGAATTCTGGTGTCAGAAAGTCCGATAAGTTCAAGGAATAACAGCCATGGAAACTTTTGACGGTTAAGAATAATGCGGCATAAGAGTCACACAAAATGACATCTTCGGAGGCGAGAGTGAAGAAACTTACAAGATGTGAATGGACTCAGTTGAAAATGGACTCATCCGAGAGTGAGGAATGAGTTGGCTCTGAGGCTACAACTAAAGACAACAACTTGACAATGAGGTGCGGCGAAAGACCCATGAGACCTGAAATGTGCAACAAGCAAACTGGACTCCTTGCTGAGGCGTAAAGGGAAATGTACTTTCGGCAGTTTGCAAACACATTTGATTAAGGCTGCGTTAGACACATATAATCATATCA
This sequence comes from Syngnathus typhle, assembly GCF_033458585.1. NCBI lineage: Eukaryota > Metazoa > Chordata > Actinopteri > Syngnathiformes > Syngnathidae > Syngnathus > Syngnathus typhle. The sequence goes on along the minus strand of NC_083747.1, from coordinate 14,119,916 downwards.
ATATAATTTCTAGTAGTAGTGTGGTCGCTTAATAAGTGGAAAGGAATGTGCAGACTACATGAATTTGTTTTCTTCAAAGTATTGTGGAACAGGATGTCCAGAAAGGGTGGATATCTCAAGGCCGATGGGGAACGCAAAAAACAACTCGTCTTTGTGGTCCAGACACCTGTGCTGAGCAGGTGAAAACCCAAACGAGGAGGAGATGACCATCGACCAATCACCACACAATAATTTGCATGCTTGAATATTCATATTGTGTTTCTTTAAAACTGGGCAACCCGGAAGAATGTCTTGTCTTTTCTGGTCACGAAGGCACACGAGTTTTTGTCTTAAGGACCCAAGACCCAGGCGCCTGTATTAGCTTGCTTTGTCAGGATTAAACAATTGGTAAATTCGGCCTAATTGATCTACTGGTCTTCTCTTTGACAGAACGAACTTGCAAAATTGTTAGGTGCGCCAGTGTGTGGATTAGAACATATCAATTCTTGTGTTAAGTGTTGATCACAATTTGGAGTCAGATCAATAGCTAAAATCCGTATCCTAACAGGCGTAACCAAATTTGGTGGGCTTGGGTCAAAGTGAATGGAAGCTTGCTTGGGCACTGAACTTGACACAACTGAGGAGTCTTGATAAAAGATAAATAAATAAATCAGGAACAAAAGGTGTAGTGTTACAGAAAAAGGAAAAGCATCATAATCAGAGGATAAATTTGGATAAAACAGATAGGCTAAATTGTATGAAATAAGAGTAGGATCACATTTAGCCCATCCAGCTTAACAATTAGACATAGAGCCATTGACAAATTGGAGATGAAAATAGGACATTAGGACCCAATAGGATGCAGTCAAGATTAATTAATTATTAATTAATAAAATTAGAAGTTAATTACACCTCACGGGGAATTCTGGTGTCAGAAAGTCCGATAAATTCAAGGAATAACAGCCATGGAAACTTTTGACAGTTAAGAATAATGCTGCATAAGAGTCACACAAAATGACAGTTAACGAGATGACGAACGTGATAGGACTCAAATAACAAATGCATTGACAAGGCAAAGTGAAAACACCATAGTGGAGTAGACTGTCGGAGGGACCCTTTTGAGTATCTTTACCCAGCGGTTTGATCAGAATGATTGATTAGGATAAAATTATTTACGGACCATCTGAGGCTGCTTCTTTCTCCATGCTCACCCTTGAACAGGCTCAGCAGTAGAAATAACTGAATTTGTTAGGCATTTAATTGATAGTTTTACGGTAAAAGTGAGGTACGATTGTATGAAATATTTAATTGAGAAGAACATCCAGAAATTCACTGATTGCCTACTCACTTACACATACTAAATTTGTTTGGTGTGGAATGAGAGCTGAGCGATGAAGGTGACTGAATTGGCACTTGTGTGGTTAAGAATGTGTATGTGTGTCTGGGACAGGGTGAAAGGCCAAAGTATTTTGGAGTTGGGGTGAAAGGGTCACAGTTAAGGGTAAGATTCCTCTCACATGAGACTGGAACACCCAAGTTTGATGAGTGATGAGTTGTAACCTTAACCAACAGCTGATGGTTAATCAGAGGCACCATGAACAACAAAATAATTCATGGAGAAGGCCAATTTCAGCAACATGGATGGACAAGACAGGACTAATATCAAACACTAGGACAATGGACGATATGACATGACAGACTTGGACTCATGGGATGACTGACTATGTGGATGACAACCAAACATTTGAAACTTAAGATGGCTTGTGGCAAGTGCAAGCTTTGCTTTGTTTCTGTGCGTCACTTGACTTATTGCAGCATCAACCACCAGCCAAGGAGCAGATTGCTGGCTGTTTTATAACTTGTAATAATTTTGCAGGTTGGCGATTGCAGTCTTGGAGAGTTTATATTGAATGCACGTGAAAATGTTAACCCTAACCCTTTTGATTTTTGTGATGATTGAGGATTTTCAGGACAGAATCCCCGGGCGCCATGATTCGTTGTGTGTCTATGTTTTATTTTGATACTCGATGCCTGTGTACTTTTTGTGAGCTCATGGGTCCGCTGTCAACAGGGCTGTATGCTCACTGGCAGGAGTGCGATGATTTTTGTTTGTGTTGCCGAGTGTGAGGTGAACAGTCAATTTTCAGGAACTTGGGGATGACGGTTCTGGATGAGTGAAAGGTTCGACAAACTGGCTGCAAGGCATATGACGATGCGGTAGGACGTTTTGCCGCTTCCTTTTTGAATGCCTGCTGACACATTGAGTGAATGTGTCAGAGGGGGGAGTTACATTTAAATGAGTAAGGAGATATAAAAGCTATTCAATGTTTTTTCGGACTCAATTATTTTTGAGGCTTTAACAGGACGTGCCAGAATTCAACAGGCAGTGATGGAAGGAGCAGAAGAAGCATCTCGAAAGGAAAGGAGTTAATGGGAGACAACAATCTGGAATGGATGCAAAGCGTGGTAACAATCTAGCGACAGTAACGGTTAAAGTGTTCCAACGGAAAAGCACGAATGATGACAAATCATACAGCTAATAGGGATTAGACTGCAGCGCAATAGACAACAAATCAAAGTCAAAGTCAAAGGCAAAGTCAGCTTTATTGTCAATCTCTCCACATGTCACAACACACAAAGAGACCGAAATTACGTTTTTCTCTATGTAATGTTTCAAAGGTAATTAAATAAAATAGGAAACTGGACCAGAAACAAGGAATAGGAAAAATTTCTTAACATATGAATGCATTAAAGCTGCTATTAAAGGGAAAGTATTTAAGAACACATGTTAAGAGGGTTAATTTGCATAACAAATGTTGAAAAGAGTTGAATAGTTAAATCATTTTGGGAAGATTACAGGTCCATTCAAAAGGGCGACTGATTTGAACAGTAAGATGACTTGAAGGGGAGACAAAGATAATGTACATCAACAAATTGGGTGAACAAAACTGACGGGACTGATACCATTTGGGAAGACTGAGAAAAATTTGAATCAAAGAGAAAATTTGGAGTAAAAAATAATATTTGGACTGGGAAAGAGCGATTGCAAAGACTGATTGACAGGACTTCAGACAGTGACAGCTGCAGCAGGAAAGGCTAACTTGAACAGGCAAAAGTTACTCTGTTACAGGAGGGATCTTGCGAGACTGACAACACGACGAGAAATAAGGGGGATTATTCATAGCTCCTAGGGGGAGTGTTTGTTTGTTTGTATTAGAATAATTAGTTTTGCTGAAGCGCTGGTCGGCCTGAAACCGGAGGTCACATATCTTCGCTCAAGCCAACATATGTGCCAGCCAGCCTTGGGGAGTCCTTATACTCCCTTCCTTGTCTTATCTGTGAGAGGCCCTCACTAGTTATCAACAGAACACCTTTTTTCTTTGTTAGTTTAAGAGAAGTCCTTTCTCTTTTGATTGTTTTTGTCCAAGACAGTTTTTTAGTTATCCCATATTTACTCAATGTTTGTTTAAGTAGACTTCATGCAAATTATCTCACATCCCTTCTGGGCCTTCTACTTAATTCTCCTCGCGAGCAAAAGAATACTGGTTGTCTTCTCCTCTTTGTTTCCAGCGTGTAAATAAATGTCTGATGGTATTTAGACCTGACATTTTATTGGTCCTTCGAGCCGGATGCCAATACACCTGAGGATTCCAGCGGGCGTCAGCAGAGATCCAGAAAGACCGCGCGCGGCAGGACCTCCCTAGGTGGGGTCCTAGAATCCTTTTCAAGGGCTGTCTGTCTGCTCGTCAGCTGGGATCTAAAGGTTGAAGGCATTCCGAGGTGCAGGGGTGCAGAGAACCAGAGGGTGAGATTTTTTTTTTTAAAAGAGTGGTGCGGCCGAGGGCTCATCGTGCCCTATAAAAGTCCTAGGACAGAACGGAGAGGTCCGTTCTAAAGGTACCAAAACGGAGAGGTCCGTTGAAATAAAAGGACAGAGGTGTCCAAGAAAAGTTACAAAACGGAGATGTCCGTCTAAAGTAACAAAACGGAGAGGTCCGTTGAAATAAAAGGACAGAGGTGTCCAAGAAAAGTAACAGAACGGAGACGTCCGTCTAAAGGTAACAAAACGGAGAGGTCCGTTTAAATAAAAGGACAGAAGTGTCCGACGGAGAGGTCCGTCTAAAAAGGTCAGCGGAGTCCACGTGAAGCCGAAAATTCCGTAAAACTGTGTGAATGAGAGTGTGAATGGGAATACATATCACTAGATATAGTATTCCATATTAAAGCAGTGGGGAACACATAACGTGGGTCTGTGGACGCAATAGGCAAGGATTCTCCACCAGAACGCTGGTAGAAGTGAGAATCACCACAGGATCTTTTCGTTATCCCGCTGGGAACACCCGACTTTAGAAACCCCTATGGTTTTACAGTTGGGACCAAATTGATTAAAATGGGGAACTTGCAGACCAAAAATAAGATCCGAGATGCACTTAAATGTAAGGATTGGAAAATAATTGAAAGGCAGGATCCTGACCGACTTAAAAATCTTGATAAATGGGTTAAAAAATATAAATTTGAGGGTCAACTGAAAACAACCAAATTGACCGAACTTAGAGGTGCCATAAAAGAAAAGACAAAAAGAAACCCCAAAAAGATGAAGGAGGAGGAGGGGGATGAAGATGTAGTGTTTTGGTTGAAAGTAGCAGGAGAGAGAGAGAAAAAGAAAAAAAAACTCAGAAAGCGCTGTATTGCAGGCAGGAAGATGATAAGACGGGGCCTAACAGTAGGCAGGCAAGAGAAAAACAAAATTTACAGAGAGCTAGAGAAGAAGGGGGAAGTCTAGAGAAAGTTGAGAAGCGCGTAGAGAAAACACATGCTACAAATTCAAAACTAAAGATCATAGCGGGAGGAATACATCAATCACGCCCTCCATGCAGAAAGAGTAGTAATAGACAAACAAAAGCGAAAACAAATGAAAGCTTCAAAAGACACTTTTCTGGTAAGACCAGGATAGTGACACTTTTTACCAAAATGAAGGCAGAGGACAGAAAGGCCAGAGAGGGCGAGGATAGTCCAACAGAGAAGGCTTTAGAGGCCGAGGAAGAGGAGTTGTGCAACTTCCAATAGAATGCTGGAGTTGCGGGGAAAACGGTCACATGGCACGTGACTGCACAAATGAACAAAGACAGTTATGACTAGGCCAAAATCAAATCAGATTTCCATGTAATGAAGTGGGAATCTGGCTGCCAAAATTAAAAAGAAATTAGGTTAAATATACAGGAGATATTTGTGTTGAAAGGATAAAGTAAGATAAAGAAACGCTGAAGTTAAAATTTGCTAAATAAATGGAAAAGAATTACAAATAGTTTCTAAAAGTGAAATAGAGAATAAATCAGAAAAGTAAGACAAACAAAAGGTGTGTTAGTGAAATCTATGTGGTTATAAATGTTGTGCGTCATCCTTTTTTGCTGGTGTGTGTGTGCGTGTGCGCGCAGAGGATCCTCATGAATGGGTGTCTGTGATGTGTGTTCTATGAAAGAAATTAGTCATGAAGAATGTTCAGGAGGCTGTTGAGCGATAATAGGGAAATCGAGAAGTGGACAATAATGTGTTTAAGTTGGTTGGAGAAACTGAGATGAGCAAGGTGTGTGCAATAGAGAAAAAAGGCGTGTGTGGCAGAGAGTTACGAGAACGGTGGCTTGATAGGATGGGAATAAGAGACAACAAATGTTGTGTAGAAGACATTGAAAAGATGTTGAATGTGAACATGGCGAAGGGCGCAACAGCAAAGTTCGCCTGCCCTTTGAGAGGGTGAGACTGATAAGCGTGCCTGCGCTCGTGCGTTGTAGCGGGGCGGGGCTGTGCGCGTGGGCCTGTGCTTTGCTCGTGCGGGCGGTGGGCCGGCATCATGTTTGTTGCAGGAAATGGCCAGCCTGTGACCAATCAACATTGATGCTACGCCCCCCCCTCGCACAAGGGGTGCGATGGCTGCGGGCGGGGCAGGGACAGTGTGACTTTCTCAGAGAGTGATGCTTAAGGAAGATGTGACATTTGGATGAAGGATAAAAGTCACTGATGAGATAAAAATAAATAAATGGGTATAATCAAAACGTCAAAATAGAGGATGACGTTTGCGCAGCGTTGTGTGTTGGTATTGTTTGTGAGCTGTGTCTCTGCTGTAAGTTTTTGTGTTGTCTGTGTGCTGTCAGTGTTATGTGTTAAAAGGATGAAATTGGCTAATGTAGGTGCACAAAAGAATTGATTTGCACCGCAAAACAAAAGCAATTTTGAAAAAATAAGAAGAGAAGAAAGGCAAGCAATTTTTTGTGGGCAGAAACTGGTCCATACTGCATTAATGCCTAGCCCTGATGAAGCAAAATTTGAGAGATGGAAAGAACTTGCTTTCTGGAATTGGATGAAGCAAAATTATTAAATAACAACATTTCAAAGCTAAATTTAGAAGAAATAGTCGATTGGTTGTGTCAAGACTACACTAGTTTTTACATTTGAGAATAAGAGAGTGATTGAGTTAGTTAAAGTTAAGAAAAAACAATTGACTATTATAATTATTTACTGGTGGTTATTTTGTTGGTTTTTATCTTTTATCTTGATTGGTTTGACACCTTGAGGGAGGATAGATTAGGATGTGGAACACAAGTTGAGACAACCAGTTACACACACAGAACGTGTGCACTGGGACACTGAGAATCATTTTAAAAGGGGTGTCAAATTAAATGATGATGAAATCATATGTAGTAATACAACACATTACTACATATAGATTCTCTAAATCATACAATTGAGTGAAATAAAACCTAAATTTAAGTTTTATTCAAATTTCTAAGATTCTTGTGATAAACGATGGGAAAAAGATTGAAAAGTAACCACAGAAACTACAAAAAAGTGAAAATGTCTGATCATTTGCTAGCTGAGTCGCTCCACATTCGGGGAGGCCATCCATTTACTTGCTAAGCTAGTTGTGGAAACAGTCCAATTGCCACAAAAAGTAGCTATATGCACGTGTGCAGTGCACACACACGAGACTGATAAGGTGTCAAGAGGTAACAAGCTTGCGGACAGAACCGCAAAAGAAAAGCGCAAAAGACACTTCAAATCTTATACACACAAGAAGCAGATTAAATCACTGACACATTTTTAAAGATGTGCAGCAACAAAGTCCATAGACTGGAATTCAATTAGGGACGAAAAGAGGGGCAAGAGTAGTGAATGGCATCCATAAATGACCAGAAGACAGACCTATCCTACCAAAGAACCTATACAAATGGGCAGCAATATTGAGCCACAGTGCGTGTCACATGGCTCAAAAGGAGGGATAGTGGGGCAGGTCAGTCAGCTTTATACAACATTAAAATAGCAGAAAGGTCAGTTGAGGTGGTCCTAGCAAATTACAAAAGGGTAATTTCTTTTGAGGTAACGTTCAATCGGAAAAAGTGACCCAAAGGAAGCCTTACCTCTTAGAGAAATGCCGGGAACAAGAAAATAGAACAATGACGTTATTGCATTTTGGGTGGCTATCTTTGTTGCCATTTTGTTAACTTCAGCAATATGGTATTTGTGGGAACTAAGTCATAATGAGTAGGGGAGAGATGAGTGAACAACTTATATTGATCACTCCCAAATAATTATGCTGCATTGTAGCAATTTAAAAGATCAATTTGATCTTTGCAGGATGATCTGCTGTGTCGGATCTGGACTGCCATGAAAGTATGATGTTTATATGTGTACTTTGTCAACAACTGCTGTAGATGTTAAAGAATGGGATGAATATATCTAAAATGAATGTGGATAATATGTTTCAGGTAACTATAAGAGTAACTGAAAACTGAAACAATTGATTGCTAATGGCAAAACAAGCTGTAAAGACAAACAAAAATTGAATATGTCATAGGTATGGGTTTGCGACCATTGCTTTCAGAGAATGTAGTCAAGCGAAATTGTATATGCATCAACATGCCAAGATCTGTAAAAAACAAAAGAAAACAAAAAAAAAAACCTGGTAAAAACCAAAATATTTTTAAATTTGAGAGGCGACGACGATCTGACCGAAATGTATGCAATTGGAGTCCCTAGAGGAGTTCCTGATTAATAAGAATTAATTGACCAAATTGCAGTGCGACGGGAGTCCTCCATTTGCTGTTGGTGAGCGGTGAACAAGAACATAGACAGAATAAATTACATCCACTACAATGTGAAAAAATTGGGCAATTGGACACAAGCGGGGCTTGAGGCAGTGCATGAACAGCTAGCCACAACCTCCCTAATGGCATTCCAGAACCGTATTGCTCTTGATATGTTGTTGTCTGAGAAAGGAGGGGTCTGCGCAATGTTCGAAGAACAATGCTGCACCTTCATCCCCAACACCGCCCCTGATGGGAGCCTGACGAGGGTGATTGCAGGCCTGCAATCCCTCAATGCGAGGATGAAAGAGCACTCTGGTGTGGACACATCAGTGTGGGACAAATGACTGGATGTTTTTGGGAAGTATAAAGCCCTTGTGTAATCGATTTTGATATCAGTTGCAGTATTTGCTGCTATACTCACCTTGTGTGGATGTTGTTGTGTTCCTTGCCTGCGTGCTCTGTTTAACCGTCTCATCACTACAGCAATATCGCCCATGGAGGACAAGATGGCTCGGATGTATCTAATGTCTGAGTGACAAGATGATGATGATGATGATGATGATGATGATGATGATGATGATGATGATGATGATGATGATGATGATAATAATGATGTTGATGACTGGATTCGTGCACTGACGTTACAAAACTTTTCCCCCGATCCATGCGATTCTGAATGATGACGACGCGACATTTATCTTTTGAGTGTAAACACATTTGTTTTCATAAATGTGATCCGACAACTGAAAATCGAGAGAAGTGGTTGTTTACGGTGATGTGAGGATTTGAGCAAATGTGTGATAAACAGGAGGGAAATGTTAGAATCATTAGTTTTGCTGAAGCGCTGGTCGGCCTGAAACTGAAGGTCACATATCTTCGCTCAAGCCAACATATGTGCCAGCCAGCCTTGGGGAGTCCTTATACTCCCTTCCTTGTCTTATCTGTGAGAGGCCCTCACTAGTTATGAACAGAACACCTTTGTTCTTTGTTAGTTCAAGAGAAGTCCTTTCTCTTTTGATTGTTTTTGTCCAAGACAGTTTTTTAGTTAGTTAATGTTTGTTTAAGTAGACTTCATGCAAGTTATCTCACATCTACTTAACGTTTATTGGAGTGTATGCACAAGAGGGACACGGCATCCAGGTTTGGAGATTGCAGCCGGGAACGAGGCTGCCAACCATCTAAGAACAGAGTCTGCATTCCTGGGGTCACGGATCGGCCAAGGCCATGCGGCCTCGCACCACACAACATTATTAGCTAGCTGAACAGCGTTGCTACAGTCACACTCTCCCCTCCCTTTAGTGTAGCAACGCATCTTGTAACCAGGGCAACCCAATATAAAAAGAGGAGATGACGGTAGGGCAGGTCAGAATTGGTGGAGGACTGTGAACTGGGCCTTCTACCTAATTCTCCTCGCGAGCAAAAGAATAGTGGTTGTCTTCTCCTCTTTGTTTCCAGCGTGTAAATAAATGTCTGATGGTATTTAGACCTGACAGTTTGTTTGTTTGTTTCAGGAATCACGTGGGCCTCTGGATCATAGGAGTAGATGCCGAGAATGCCTCGGAGGTTCTACTGAGCACTTCGATGAGACGACGACCACCAGTCGTCCCCGTGCCCCAATCAACCCCAAAAGAGAAGATTTAGTTTGCAAACGACTGGTTATGGAGATGTCGTCCACTAGGTGTGACCAAAGGGGGCGGGGAGTACTTCCGGCCTACGCTGGGCATAGCTGCTTTTTTCATTGCAGCTCAAGGTTTTGTGCTGTTGTCATCGTTAAATACTGGCAGTGGATCCTGATTATTGCAGACCCCGTGGACGCTGACCGGGGCCTGGAAAGAGACTCTGAGGACGGTGAAGTGGACAAAGATTTTGGATGGACGGCAGGCCCTGAGCAGTGATCCCGGCGCAAATTCACTACTGAGCATTCAGTGGACTGGACTTTGCATCGACAGGCACTTACATATGCAAGGGGGGCAACACTGAGGGCGCTTCAACGTTTCAGTATGCTGTGATATTGCGTCAATATTTTATCAATCAGTACTTTATCTGATGTCTACATGCTGCAATTACTTTATCTCATTCATTTACCTTGTCACATGTTAACATTGACAATGCAGTTTGACTGTTTAGCAGTCGGTGAACTTGTCATTTCTTTTCCTTCTGTTTTGTGAGCTCATACTGTTTTGTGGATTGTGATATGTGCCATGACTCCTTGTACCTGACTGACGCCAGGTGGAGGGAATCACTGAGGATGTTGGAAAGGGCCTCCCTCTTTTTCCATGTCATTAGACTGGCAGGGTTTTTTCTCGAGGGAGGGCCGGCAACTTTTTGAGGTTCCCAACGGACCACGCCAAATTCATTACTTCGCAAATTATCGACGGTATTGAGATATTACCTAAGGGGGGTGGTTATCGTCACTTGGATAATGTGGACTTCAATTTTCTTTGTTTGTGGTTCCTGAGAGGCCTCAGATTGCTGTCAGGGAGCAATTGGATACCAAAGTAGTTTGAGCTTTCCTAGTTAAAATAACCTTAAGTAGCATGCCTCGAGCGTGATATAGGGTGTGCAGGTATAGGCCAAATTGTAGACGTGATCAGAAAATTTGTTTGGGTGAAGATTTTTGGATGTTTACCGATGTCATCTCTTTTTGGACCGTTTTCGGGACATTTATAAAGTCCCGGAGGGGGGAATGAGGTAAATTTTGGATTCTATGCGTCACTGTATGTCACCTTAAATGGCGACCTTGCAGCAGTGAGAAGACCCTAAGCTATTTTTGCGGTACAGAGAAGCTCTAGTTTCAGTAATGTGTAGGTACTTAGAATATGGAAGGGCCATTCGTCCGTGACCAGGAAGACCTTTGCCCATGCCCTTTTAAGGGCATCGGAAGTAACCAGTAGAGTGAGACTCGGATCGCAGCTGTTGTCTTAGGAGGTACAAATGATGGGGGAGAACAGATAGAGAGAAGCGCAGAAGGCGCGCAGAGGCGCGAAGGACAAGAGCAGGCGCGCAAGGGCGCAAGGGGCAAGAGCAAGAAGCGCGAGGGCCTTTTTGGGGCGAACATCTGTGCTGTCAAGAGCTGAAACATCTTTGCTCTTGGGGCCACTCTAACCTTTGGAGAAACATCACTTTGACATCGGTTGAATAAATCTTTTCCCAATCAGCCGTGTGTCACCGAAGTGCTTCCTTACCCGGACCAGCCAGCGTCCACTGAGTGTATTTTTGGAGACCAGCGAAACAACAAAGACCATTCACCACACCTGTTTGAAACGAATTAATTCAATCCAATTCAATTTTCAGGTTAGTTTTTGGTTTAATATTTCATATTTGATGCATTTAATTTTGTCGCCTATTTTAAGTCTATGTGTAGACCTAAAATAGATGTCTATTTTAGGTTATTCTATAGACCTAATATAGACGTCTAAATTAAGTCTATGTGTAGACCTATTATAGACATCTAAATTAGGTCTACAGATAGACTTAAACTAGACGTCAATTTTAGGTCTATATATAGACGTAATTTAGACGTCTATAAAATAACCTAAAATAACCTAATATAGACATCTATTTCAGGTCTATACACAGACGTAATTTAGACGTCTATAAAATAACCTAAAATAGACGTCTATATCAGGTTACAGAAATAACCAATTCACATGTACGGATCAATATGCTTGTTAAACACAAATCCAAACAACTTTTGTTCATTATTTATACAACTTACAGCTGGTTCAGACATTAAAGTTTCGAAATATGATCATATTCAATGTTTTTAATTTAGACGTCTAATTTAGGTCTATACCGTAACCAGTTTTAGACGTCTAAATTACGTCTTTACGAGACCAGACGTCTAATAGACGTCTATGGCTGACAGCTGAGTTTGACCAATTAGTTTTTAACCGCAACAGATGCCACATGACATAATTGTTCTTCAAATGTTTTTTTATTACCTCTGCAGGTTTTAACTTCATTTTGGATCTTAGCTTGTAAACTTAATTTGAGTTCTGACCTTCATTTATGATCTTGCAATTGACAAGTGCATTAGCGACATGGGCTACCTTGCTCGCTCGAGGTGACACCATTCCGACGCGGGTCAGCTCAGCACGTCTCTTTGATTCCAACCAATCGCGCGCTCTCCCTCCACAACCTGCCGGCCGCCACATCGTCCTGCCCCTCTGGTGCCGCCTCCTTCACGGCGCAGTCGCTGAACACAAAGCAATAAAAACAAAATGGCCCTCGTGGGTTTGGCTTGGCTCCGATATGGCGGACGGAATGCATTTCGAAGATTGGGAGCAGGTAACCTTGATATTATACTCATATTTGATAAGACACAAGCCGTCATTCAGCCTATTTTTTGCTTTGACGCATGAAATGAGTGCATGACCCCAGATCCACAATCTCAAAATCCCCTTACGATGAGTATTGCTATTCCGAACTACAGCTAAAGCGTTTTGACATTGCTGATGACGTACAGTCACAAGCCCCTCGCCCCGTACCTGAAGTAGCTCCCTGACTGATCCTCGAGGCCCGGGGTGACGGCACAGTACAAACTGGTCTGGCTTCCTTGCCATGGCGTCTTCATGAGCAGCATCGCCGGCAGCCTCAGCAGCGCCCCCATCAGGGGAAACCGACCCTCCACGTGACGGCCCAGCTCGGTCCGAATGACACCAGGGTGCACGCAAAACGAACTCACTCCCGAACCTGAGCAGCAAACGCATAGCGTCACCCCAAGTCACAGCGTGCCAGCTAACGTGGCGCTAAACCGTCAAGTCCAGTAGGCGTGCTTGAAACATTTTGATCATGTCATGTGTGCTATTTTTAAGCCTCTTAACGCCAATTGCCTGTTAGCTTCTGTTCAAGTTGAAGTGAAAATAAAAAGGCCATTTAAATTTGGACACAGCACAGAGTGGTGCCTTGTCAATAATTGCACCAAATTTGAATGTATTGAGAAACGAATCTCTGACGAGATAAAATGAGGCTCCAAAATCTTGAAGCATTTGTCCAGGAGTTGCTCCAAAGGAAATGTTGTCGGAAAGGACATCCAAACTGCATTGGACAAAGGCTGAGGTGGCAAAGCCAAAGTGGCGCACACCTGTTGGCTTGACTTTTCCCAGTCCAGCCGTGACATTTGCTGGCTGCTAGCTTCTGAAACCATTGCTCAGCACCCATTAGCTTCAGCTGGTTGCGCGGAGCTGACGGCTTTGACCTTCTTTGAGTTGCCAAACACTGATACTATTCGGCAGGTGTGGAAAGCCATGAGAAAGTGCACGTGCGTGACCTCTGAGGCGGCCTGCTAGCTCTCTGCTAAATAGCACATTGGCAAGCTTGCTCTGCCGGTAGCTCTGCAGCGGACTGTACGGGCGAGAGCTGAAGAACAGATCGGAAAAGTCGATGTGACCTGAACACAAACATGCGGGACAAACATGGGCTCAAACGGCAGCAAAGCCACTCGGGAAGCTAAACGCTCAAAGATCGTACCTCCCCGGTGGGCGACGGACGACACGGTGACCACACGGCTGGGGGCGGAGCTCTTCAGTTTCGGGAGAAGCAAATTGGTCAGAAGGAAGTGGGACAGATGATTGACAGCAAATTGAGTCTCAAAGCCGTCCTCCGTCAGCCATTTGGGACACATCATCACACCTGGACATGCACACAGACAATGGGGTAGACGGACAGACTGCGGGGCAGATGTCCAGGTGTACAGACAATCAGCCAGACACCGTGAGCCGGGCGGCCGTACCGGCGTTGTTGACGAGAACGTCCAGTCTGTCCTCGCTATCCAGGAAGTCTTTAGCAAAGCTTCGGACGGAGTGGAGGGAGGCCAGGTCCACATGTCGGATCACCACGTTGCCGTTGCCCGTGGACTTGCGAATGTCCTCGGCCGCCCGCTCGGCCCGAGAGAGGTCCCTGCATGCCATCACGATGCGGGCACCTACGGGGACCCGCATCACGGCATAACGCTAACAGCCCGAGTCTTCACTCGAGCGGCGCCGTAGCCGAAGCTTGCTCGGAACTCAAACTGCGACCCACGAAACAAAGCAAAGAAGAGCCTAGGCGAAAGGATGAGGCAGCCATGAATCTAGGCGCCGCCGTATACGTATGTCACCGGCACAGGGAGAGGAAGTAATCAATTTCATAAAGACTGTTAAAGGCTACAAGAGGAAGTCTTCATTTACATTATCAGCTTACGCAGCTTTGCTGAGCCTCACAGCAACCTCTGACCTACGATGCTTTAAGAATATATGTACCGTAATTTTCGGACTGTAAGTCGCTGCGGAGTATAAGTCGCACCAGCCATAAAATGCCCAAGAAAGTGAAACAAAACATATACCGTTTTTTTCCGTGTATAGTGCGCAAAATTTGACTAATTTATTGTCCTAAAATCTGGGGTGCGCAGTATACATGGGTACAAAAAAAAATTTAATTTTTTTTTTTAAATTTTTTTTTTTAAATTTTTTTTAAGTCCCAATGATCGTCACACACGCAGGGAGGCAATGGGTCCCATTTTTATAGTCTTTGGTATGGTCTTACCTAGGCTGGATGTAATTTTTTTTGTTGGCGTTGATTTCTCCGACTGCCCCTAAACGCACCACCGCGCTCCGTGCGCGCACGGGAAAAAGGCGGCTCTGTATGGGAGAGACGTTGAAGAGGAATAAAAACACCCTTGGAAACCAAAACTTGCCCCTCGTCGTGACTCGGAGCCGCAACAAATGTTTCGGATTTGTGTAGGGTACATTGTGACAGACAGCAAACGAGCAAGTGATCGAGCAAGCGTCTGATACGAGAGCATTGCAGTCGCATGGAGCGTATTTGAAGTGAACAGCAGAGAAGAAAGGAACAAGGCAAAGTGTTGTGAAATAAAATGCACAGAACGGCTGCGCAAGACACGTCAGCTATATAAAGAGCGAGAGTTGTTTTCTTCCTATTAGTTTCAATTCACAGTTTAATTAGCAGTTTCAATCAGCAAATAACAAAATGCGTATTACAGGTAATATTTTATTTCACACTGCCTTGTTCCTTTGGTCTCTGCTGTTCATCCTAAAACACAAAGGCGCTCTTTAAGCAATGCGACAGTGAGCGCCCGGTTGCGCGACCGCACCAAATTAAGCTCCCTGCGCAGTGCGCACTGAGGTCCACTTAAATTTTAGAAAGTACATCAGGACTTTAAAAATATCTTCTAAATTTCAGCGACGGCTCTGTCACAATAATGCGACCAGCGCGGTGCAGTTGGGCGGTCGGCGGCCCGCTACGGTTGAGCGTTCTCTCTCGCACTCTCGCTCTCTCTCGCACACACGCGCACACACGCAAACCGGATATTATACGGAGGCCGCCATTACAGATGCGCAAGACACGTCAGCTATATAAAGAGCGAGAGTTCAGTTCTCTACCTAAATCCGTATTACAGGTAATATTTTATTTCACAACACTTTGCCTTGTTCCTTTCTTCTCTGCTGTTCACTTCAAACACGCTCCATGCGACCGCAATGCTCTCGTATCAGACGCTTGCTCGATCACCTGCTCGTTTGCTGTCTGTCACAATGTACCCTACACAAATCCGAAACATTTGTTGCGGCTCCGAGTCACGACGAGGGGCAAGTTTTGGTTTCCAAGGGTGTTTTTATTCCTCTTCAACGTCTCTCCCATACAGAGCCGCCTTTTTCACGTCCGCACGCGTCTTTCCCGTGCGCGCACGGAGCGCGGTGGTGCGTTTACGGGCAGTCGGAGAAATCAACGCCAACAAAAAAAATTACATCCAGCCTAGTTAAGACCATACCAAAGACTATAAAAATGGGACCCATTGCCTCCCTGCGTGTGTGACCATCATTGGGACTTAAAAAAAATAAATAAATAAAAAAAAATTTTTTTTAAAAAAATCATAAACATTGGGTGCGTATTATACATGGGTACAGGCTTTTTTCCAGCATCAGCATGCCATTTTTAGGGTGCGTATTATACATGGGGGCGCACTATACACGGAAAAAAATGGTATAAGTCGCTCCGGAGTATAAGTCACATTTTGGGGGGCAATTTATTCGACAAAATCCAACACCAAGAACAGACATGAACGAGCAACAACAGGCTAAACGATACGGTATGCTAACGTGACAAACACAAACGAGGAGCTGAGAACGGGCCTGACGTAACATTCAGTTATTTAAAAAAAAACTATTCCATAAATAACACGTTTATAAAACCATCTGTGTCACTCCAATTCATTAAATCCATCGATCGTCCTTTGTCAACAGTGCCGTCTGCCGCGCCGCAGTTCAAATTATTCCACAGACCCATACAACGATATATAAACTATATTTTAAATATCACATAAACAACAATATTATCAAACCATTTGTGTCACACCTAATCATTAAATCCATCGATCAAATTTCTCGTCTTTTATCAATCGTCCTTTATCAACAATGCCGTGTGTCGCGCCGCAGTTCAAATTATTCCACAGGCCCATACAATGATATATAAACTATATTTTAAATAACTATCACATAAACAACAATATTATCAAACCATTTGTGTCACTCCAAATCATTAAATCCATCGATCAAATTTCTCGTCCTTTATGTCATCCTGGTGACAGAGGACATGTCCAGAGGATAAGGCGCTTTAAAGTGTTAATTACTTTATTTGATTTTGTCTCTCTATTTTTCATGTTTTGAATATGTTCAAGATAAAGATATCAAAGCATGTGAAGTGATCAACTATACTAAAAATAACATGTGAAGTGGTCAACTGTACTTGTAAGTAAGTGATGTGTTAATGATCAAGTAAATATTTGTGAAAAAAAACATATATAAGTCGCTCCTGAGTATAAGTCGCCCCCCCCCACCCAAACTATGGAAAAAAACGCGACTTATAGTCCGAAAATTACGGTATATGTGTGTGTCCACCTTGCATCACCGTGATGCGTCAAGTTCCCGCTAGCGGCTAAACCTTCACAAGTTGTCCAGGCGCCCCCCGCCTGCTCACCTCGCCTTGCCAACTCTCGGCACGTCTCCTTGCCAATGCCCGTGTTGGCGCCTGTCACCAGCACCGTCTTGCCGTCCAGACGCTCACCACTGCGGCAAACGCCACCACCGATCCACTTGCGCATCGCCGCCATGCCTGGGCGCGCCGCACACACGCAGATTGTTAATAAGGAGATGAAGTAAGGTTATCTGTAATGTAGAGGCAACGAGTGATCTTCTCACAGATGACCAGGACTGCTCCAAGTAGGGCGCCACCCCGGAGCAGCATGCCCTCCCGGGGCTCAGAAACTTCTGCGTCTGACCCAACACCGGGCCATGGCAGAACCAGGAAACTAGGCCCGGCTGTCATGACACTGTTCTGCTCCACAGAGTGTTCCTGTCAACAAAGTGTTCCAGTCCACACGTTTTGCTTTCCAGACTGGTCAGCTACACTACTGTGTTATTGGCTCCACAGTATTCTGATCCACAAAGTGTTCCAATCAACAGAGTGTGACGGTATACAAAATGATCCGGAGCTCCACAGTATTCAGGTCCACACAGAGTGTTCCAGTCCACAGGATGTTGTTGTCCACAAAGTGTAGGGGTCTACAGAGAGTTCAGGTCCTCGGAGTGTTCGGGCCGACACTGTGTTTAGGTCTATAGAACGTTCCGGTCCATAGAAGGTTCTGCTTTTTACAGTTCTGGTGTGCAGGACATAAAACGGAGGGGGTGGGGCCAGATTAAATCGGATTGGAAAGGATTAAAAACCGCACATGCCGACGCTAAACACAACTTCCTGTTAAATAGGACAGCATGTGTGTTACTCTCTACTGTACATAAATTCTTTCATATAAATATTCAAATTGCTCTTACTCTGTTGTTTACCTGGAGCATGTAAGGAATTTAATTTTCAATAAAATAAAATAATGTCATGTCAGTCGGTTGAACGCCAAACTTTGAGTCATTTCCTGTCAATTCGCATTTCGTTTTTATTTTTGGTCTCACACACATACAGACACACTCACACACAGTCATATGCGGGAATCAACTCATGGTGTTGGCACACAAGACAGGCAAGTGTACCCCTGCCTACACCATCAGCATCAAATGATTTTTTTTGGTCACACACATGCACACCGTCATGCGGGAACCGAATTTAGGGTGTCGGCACACAACACAGGCGAGTGTACCCCCCACAGGTGTCAAACTCAAGGCCCGGGGGGCCAGATACGGCCCGCCACATCATTTTATGTGGTCCGCGAAGACATATTTGCATCAAATTTGTGTCATTACTAAAATTGCAAATTGTCTTCCCTTTTAAAAAAAATCTTTTTAAGATATATAAGTTTTCACTAGTCTGATTTGAAAATGAATTATTTGTCAGTTTGTCTTGTTGCTAACACTGTATACAGTGTAAGACTGTACATATACAGGACTGTCTCATAAAATTAGAATATTATGATAAAGTTCTTTATTTTCTGTAATGCAATTAAAAAAACAAAAATGTCATACATTCTGGATTCATTACAAATCAACTGAAATATTGCAAGCCTTTTATTATTTTAATATTGCTGATTATGGCATACAGCTTAAGAAAACTCAAATATCCTATCTCAAAATATAAGAATATCATGGAAAAGTATACTAATAGGGTATTCAACTAATCACTTGAATCGTCTAATGAACTCGAAACACCTGCAAGGGTTTCCTGAGCCTTGAGAAACACTGAGCTTGGTTCAGTAAACTAAATTACAAGTATGGGGAAGACTGGTGATCTGACTCTCATCATTGACAGCCTCTATCAGGAGGGTAAGACACAAAAAGAAATTCCTCAAAGAGCAAGCTGTTCACAGAGTGCAGTTTCAAAGCACATCCACAAATAGGCAATTGGAAGGGGAAAATGTGGCAAGAAACGCTGCACAACCAAGAGAGATGACAGCAGTCTTAACAGCATTGTGAAGAAGCGTCGCTTCCAGAATCTGGGGGAGCTTCAAAGACAGTGGACTGAAGCTGGAGTCCAGGTACCAAAAGCCACTGTTCACAGACGTGTTCGGGAAATGGGGTACAATAGCCGTATTCTGAACTCAAGACAACGGAAGAAGTGTCTAACTTGGGCTATTGAAAAGAAGCACTGGACAGTTGCAGAGTGGTCCAAAGTCCTCTTTTCAGATGAAAGCAAGTTTTGTATTTCATTTGGAAGTCAGGGCACCCAAGTCTGGAGAAAGGCTGGAGAGGAGCAAAATCCAAATTGCTTGAAATCCAGTATGAAGTTCCCACAGTCAGCGATGGTTTGGGGAGCCATTTCAGCTGCTGGTGGTGGTCCACTGTGTTTCTTCAAGTTAAAGTCAAAAAGTCAAAGTCTGCTTTATTGTCAACGTCTTCACATGCCGAGACACACAAAGAGATCGAAATTACGTTTTCTCTGGAGTATGAAGCTGTTTGAGAGTCTGGTGGTGCGGGAGCGCAGGCTTCTGTACCTCTTCCCAGAGGGCAGAAGCTCGAACAAAGAGTGAGCGGGGTGACTTACATCACTCACAATCGTGGTCGCCTTGCGGGTGAGATGGGAGGTGTAAATGTCCTTCAAGGAGGGGAGAGTAAATGCAGATTTTAGAGCACGACATGCTTCCGTCTGCTGAAAAGCTCTATGAAGATGATTTCATATTCCAGCATGATCTGGCACCTGCCCTACAGTGCCAAAACCACCAGTAAATGGTGTATTGACCATGGCATTACTGTCCTCGATTGGCCTGCCAATTCCCCTGACCTGAACCCCATAGAGATTGTTTTGGGTATTGTGAAGAAGAAGCTAACAGACATCAGATCCAACAATGCAAATGAGCTAAAGGCCGCTATTGAAGCATCCTGGGCATCCATAACATCTCAGCAATGCCACAGGCTGATTGCCTCCATGCCACACCGCATGGGTTGCAGTAATCCGTGGAAAAGGATTCCCAACCAAGTACTGAGTGCATTAATGGACATTTTCAAATGTTTGATTTTGTTTTGCTGTTATAATTTTTTTTTACTTGGTCTGAGGAAATATTCTATTTTTTTGAGATAGGATTTTTGAGTTTTCTTAAGCTGTAAGCCATAATTGGCAATATTAAAATAATACAAGGCTTGCAATATTTCAGTTGATTGGCAATGAATCCAGAATGTATGACATTTATGTTTTTTTAATTGCATTACAGAAAATATAGAACTCTATCACAATATTCTTATTTCATGAGACAGTCCTGTATGTACAGTGAATAAAGAGCATGGCTCCGTGTGAACTCAAAGCAGCAGTCTTTCCTTGTAATAGAACCCAACACAACACATTGCGCTTCCATGAAGTGTTTTGACCTTTTTCATGATATTTATTTTGATACAGCAAAATGCAGGTTGGAACGGCAAATTCGTGCTACCACATAAAAAGCTGTCAATAACTTTTCATGATCGCCATGTTTCCATGAAACACCAAAAGTCTTGGAACAAAGCCTGTTTCGGACCTGGTTGTCACATGGATGGGAGACGTTCAGGGAATACCAGGTGCTGAAAGCCTTTTTTTCCCACGTCAATTGTGAAAGGGAACTTTTACAACAGCCATCAAGTACCGCCGCTGCTTGGCAGGGTTTCAGGGGCGATTGTGTCCATAAAATGCAAAATTTTGAGTTCCCTCGAGGCTTATGACCATACTACCCTGAGAACACCTGATCTCGTCCGATCTCGGAAGCTTGGCAGGGTCGGGCCTGAATAGTACTTGGATGGGAGACCGCCTGGGAATACCAGGTGCTGTAAGCTTTTGTTCCTATTGTGCATTTCAATCGTTTAAGCAAAATTTTTTACAACACCCATCACGAATGGCATTTGGAAACTGCAAGCCCAGTTTGAATTCCGACATTGAAACTATAACTCGAGTTTGAAACCTATATTGTGTGGTGACATCCATAGCATTGTAGTTCACGTTTTTAACGCTAGAGGACAGACTATGTACAGTGAATAAAAATCATGGCTCCCTGTGAACTCAAAGCAGCAGTCTTTACCTGTAAAATAACCCAACACAACACATTGTGCTTACATGTAGTGTTTTTACCTTTTGGATGACATTTATTTTGATACAGCAAAATGCAGGTCGCAGTGGCAAATTTGTGCTACCACACACAAAGCTGTCAATAACTTTTTCATGATAGCCATGTTTCCATGAAACGCCAAAAGTCTTGGAAGAAAACCTCTTTCGGACCTGGTTGTGACATGGATTGGAGACGTTCAGGGAATACCAGGTGCTGAAAGCCTTTTTTTACCACGTCGATTGTGAAAGGGAACTTTTACGACAGCCATCAAGTACCGCCGCTGCTTGGCATGGTTTCTGCTATGGCCATACTACCCTGAGAACGCCTGATGTCATCCGATCTCGGAAGCTTAGCAGGGTTGGGACTCGTTAGTTCTTGGATGGGAGACCGCTTGGGAATACCAGGTGCTGTAAGCTTTTTTTTATATCCCGGCCTTTGTTATTCTGCGCGAATTATGTACCGTTTTTTTCCGTGTATAATGCGCAAAATTTAACAAATTTAGAAAATCATGGTACAACAAAACCAAAAACAGGACTGACCGACAAAGTCGTGGAACAAAAAGACAGGGTGACATTTCCAAAGACAGGAACAGAAACCAAACAGACATCATGACAGTAACACATGCAATGATCCGACGGTGAGCGAGGGGCAGACAGGACTTAAATACAATACACGTTACATTGATTGAGGTGACACAGGAAGGGAGGGGCAACGCGAACAGAAACTATGGCAACCTAGACACATAGCAAAACTGGGGACGAGACATGACAAATCTCCCTGGAAATAAAACTTGAAATCACCTTTCTTCTTGTTTGTTGTCAATCGTGCATCGCATTCAGCCATCCTGCCCAACACACTTAGTCAGTAAATCCTTGAAGGTGTGTTATTGTCAAATATTGTTTGTTTTTTAATCTCTATCGTGGACCGGACGTCATACAGAGGCAGTATGACTGTGCATGCGCACTATGGATCCGATGCGCAGAACGGATGCGCAAGACACGTCAGCTATATAAAGAGTGAGAGTTGTTTTCTTCCTATTAGTTTCAATTCACAGTTTAACTAGCAGTTTCAATCAGCAAATAACAAAATGCGTATTACAGGTAATATTTTATTTCACAACACTTTGCCTTGTTCCTTTCGTCTCTGCTGTTCACTTCAAACACGCTCCATACGAACGCAATGCTCTCGTATCAGACGCTTGCTCGATCACCTGCTCGTTTGCTGTCACAATGTACCCTACACAAATCCGAAACATTTGTTGCGGCTCCGAGTCACGACGAGGGGCAAGTTTTGGTTTCCAAGGGTGTTTTTATTCCTCTTCAACGTCTCTCCCATATAGAGCCGCCTTTTTCACGTCCGCACGCCTTTTTCACATGTCCGCACTGATCGCGGTGGTGCCTTTACGGGCAGTCGGAGAAATCAACGCCAACAAAAAAAATTATATCCAGCCTAGTTAAGACCATACCAAAGACTATAAAAATGGGACCCATTGCCTCCCTGCGTGTGTGACGATCATTGGGACTAAAACGATTTTTTTTTTTTAAATTTGGGTGCGTATTATACATGGGTACAGGCTTTTTTCCGGCATCAACATGCCATTTTTAGGGTGCGTATTATACATGGGGGCGCATTATACACGGAAAAAAACGGTAAAGTCCTACTCCCTCCTGTAGGTGGACTTACTGTGCATTCTTTTTAAGTTTTCTTTAATATTTTCTCCACATGAATTGCATGAGTTATGAACTCTTTTAGAGAAGCGATGGGGAGCGAGACCATATTTTGTTCTATCCATGCCTTTATCTGTGTTGCAGGCCATTAAGCATTGCTTGTTTGAATCGTTGATTAAAAGGGCCTCTTCTGCAATGCCACTAAATCGGATACAGTCTCGGTCTGTATTCTTGCACAGACTCATTTGTGAGTTCAATCCAGTCCAACCCAGCGGCGCCTGGAAAGTGGACTTTAAACCGATGATGATGATGATGAGACTCCTTTGTGACTTGTGTAGTTTGGCTAATTACTGCATAATTTGGGTGTTTGATGAACATTCGCCACATGTTCCCAAAAACAGAATTTGGATGGTTCAAACTGTGTATAACCTCATTTACAGGCATGATGATGTCCGGACACACTTGAATTATTGTGTAAATTTGCGATGATACACACGGCCCGCTTGGCCATCACCGGCTGCAGATGATCATGCTACACCGCTTGGCCAATCAGCGCTGCGGGGAATTTAGTGCGTACTCAGTAGTCAACGTGTGACTGTTGTTGTCGTACGTCGTGTGATTTCTTTCAAATTTTATCCATACTAACTATGTCGGGCAAAAGAAGAAAGTGGTCGGACGAATATGTAAAACATGGATTCTCATGTATCACGGAACGTGATGGGAGTGCGCATCTGCATGATTTGCAACGCCAAGTTGAGCAACTCTAGTCTCGCACCGGCAAAACTAAAGGAACACTTCTTGAAGCTGCATGGAGACGGGGAATACAAGAACACAACACTTGCTGAATTCAGGCTGAAGAGAACCAGATTCGATAAAAGGGACACTCTGCCTGCTCTTGGATTTGTACCTGTTAACAAACCGATCCTGACAGCATCGTACGAAGTTGCTTACCTGATCGCAAAGCAGGGCAAGCCACACACCGTTGGTGAAACACTTGTGAAACCAGCTGCATTAAAGATGGCAAATCTGATACTCAGAACAGCGGCCGAAGGTAAATGTTAGAAACATTTATATATATATATATGTTATCATGCGTTCTTTAGTCAATGCTTTACCGCAATATTACCGCAATATTACTGCAATATTACTGCAATATATGCTTGCTGTTTGGCTTTGCTGTTTTTATGATGTACCACAGAAGAGAGAGGTTACTGGGTCAGACAGGTCGCAGCTGACCACTCAGCAAAATGAAGACATCTACCAAGACAGTTCTTTTTCAACAAAGAATGATTGCTGATCACTCATGTTTCCTGAATTCATCACAGACACAAAGAATGATTGCTGATCACTCATGTTTCCTGAAATCATCACAGACACAAAGAATGGTTGCTGATCACTCGTACTCTTTCTCACACTGTTCCATATCAGTATGTAACACCTTGTGATTTTTCTTCTTACGAGACATAGCCCACGTGCTTCCCTCCTCCCCTTTTAGAGGGCTTGTCTCATTTTTGTGGGTAGGGCAAATCCAAATAAAAAGAGCAGGAGTGCATACAGATAATTAGTGTAGTGAGATTGTTGTAAGCGATCTGTACTCCACTCCTCGCGAGAAAAGAGTTAATATTCCGTCTCACTTGTGGTTTGTTTGCTGTTGCTCTTCTCTAAATAGTTATTCAGTCAGCGAATTAAACCTGACAGAAATTGGGGGCTTGTCCGGGATCTCGACACACCTGGCGGGTCCAGCGGACTCTTCGACGCAGGCAAAAATCCTCGGCCGAGGTAAACAAAAGCCCTTTGACGGGACTGTCTTAATCAGTCCGGCTGGACACCGGGAGGGTTGACGAGATCGTCCGAGGAGGAGAATCTGTAGACCGTGAGTAGGAATATTAATTCTACTAAAAAGGAATGAATGAGCTGTGACAAGAGGTCACTTAATACGAGCGGTGACAAGAGGTCACTTAAAAAATGAATGAGCGGTGACGAAGTCACTTAAAACGAGCAGTGACAAGAGATCACTTAAAGACCTTGAGAATTCTAGACCCTATCAAGTGCAATTAGAAACAGTTAAATTCCGCAGGGGCGGTGTGGAGCCCCCTAGCTTTCAAGCTAGTTAAATTCCGCAGCAGGAGGGGCGGACTCCTCTGTTATTAAAAAAATGCACGTGGTATGCTTGTGTATGGTTTGACTGAGAGTGATCTCATTTGAGCTCTCTATATAAACACACAGGATTGCAAACAGTGGCTTTGTGTGGGTGCAGAGGCAAGAACTCTCCGCTCCCTTCGGGGAGGTGAAAGGAGACTTACCACACATCGAATTTTTAACCACTGTCCTGTGAATAAAGTTGGTTTTAGGACACTGTAGGTGCCATTCAAAATACCAACTCCAAAATTTAGAAAAATAAACCATGGGAAACTTAGATAGTAAGCAAAAGTCCCTACCCCAACATGAACTAAAATGCAAAGATTGGAAAATAACTGAAAGGCAGGATCCCGACCGACTTAAAAAAGATTTTGATAAATGGGTTAAAAAATATAAATTTGAGGGAGAACTAGAAGCACTACAAGAGCGGGAAGAGAAAACACATGCTACAAATTCAAAACTAAAGATCATAGCAAAGTTGTATCCGCAAATACATGACACACAGAAAATTGAGGAGTCACCACCTCCTTATGCGTTGACGGACAGAGCCACTAGACAGAAAAGCCCGCTTGAAATTTATTGGTCAAAGGAAATCAGAGCAAATTATACAGAAATAGGGAGAACAAAGCAAAATGATAATGAAACCTTTGATGAGTATCGAGTGCGCATGACCAAAGTGCTTAAAACACACAGTGGACTGGTGGAAGATAATGCGCCCCAAGGTGCTTATCAACAGCAATTAAAAAATGCCATCCACGCAGGGTCCAGACCAGCAATACAAGGCTGGGTGATCAAACATTATATAGGCATGAACACCGGAACTTTGCAGGAATACATAAATCATACCCTCCATGCGGAAAAAGTAGTAATATACAAACAAAAACGAAAACAAATGAAAGCTTCAAAAGACACTTTGGTAGACCAGGATAGTGACACTTTTTACCGAAATACAGGCAGAGGGTGGAAAAGCAAAAGAAGACGAGGAGGATCGAATAGAGGAGGCTCCAAGGGCCACTGGAGAGGGTTTGTACCTTATAGTGAACGAGAACGTTGGAATTGCGGAGAAAACGGTCACATGGCACGTGACTGCACAAATTAACAAAGACAGTTATGACTAGGCCAAAATCAAATCAAATCAGGTTTCCATGTAATGAAGTGGGAACCTGGCTGCCAGAATTAAGGAGAAATTAGCTTAAATATATAGGAGATATGTTAAAAGGATAAAGTAGGATAAAGAAACACTGAAGTTAAAATTTGCTAAATAAATGGAAAATAATGACAAATAGCTTCTAAAAGTGAAATAGAGAATAAATCAGAAAAGTAAGACGAACAAAAAGGTGTTCTTAGTGCGTTCTATGTGTTCTTATATGTTGTGCGTCATCCTTTTGTGCTGGTGTGTGTGTGCGTGTGCGCGCAGAGGATCCTCATGAATGTTGTAAATATGTGTGTGCGAGTGAGATGTGTGTCCTATGGAAGAAATCAGTAATGGAGAATGTTCAGGAGGCTGAGAATGATAGGGAAATTGAGAAGTAGACGATGATGTAAGCGTGCCTGCGCTCGCACGTAGTCGCGGGGCGGGGCTGTGCGCTTGGGCCTGTGCTATGCTCGTGTGGGCGGTGGGCCGGCATCATGGTTGTTGCAGGAAATGGCCAGCCTGTGACCAATCAACATTGATGCTGCGCCCCCCCCCCTCGCACGAGGGATGCTGTGGCTGCGGGCGAAGTAGGGAAAGTGTGAGTTTCTCAGAGAATGTTTGAATATTTGAAGCAGGGTGATGCTTGAGGAAGATGTGACAATATTTGCATGAAGGATAAAGGGCACTGACGAGAAAACAAAAGTATAACCAAAACGTCAAAATAGAGGATGACGTTTGCGCAGCGTTGTTTGTTTGTATTGTTTGTGAGCTGTGTCTCTGCTGTAATTTTTTGTGTTGTCTGTGTGCTGTCAGTGTTATGTGTTAAAATTGGCTAATGTAGGTGCACAAAGCAATTTGCTAGACTGTAGTCTATCTGATTTGCACCACAAAACAAAAGCAATTTTGTAAAAATAAGAAGAAAAGAAAGGCAAGCAATTTTTTTTGTGGGCAGAAACTGGTCCACACTGCATTAATGCCTAGCCCTGATGAAACAAAATTTGAAAGATCGAAAGAACTTGCTTTCTGGAATTGGATGAAGCAAAATTATTAAATAACGTTTCAAAGCTAAATTTAGAAGAAATAGTCATTTGGTTGTGTCAAGACTACACAAGTTTTTACATTTGAGAATAAGAGAGTAATTGAGTTACCGTTTTTTTCCGTGTATAGTGCGCAAAATTTAACTAATTTATTGTCCTAAAATCTGGGGTGCGCATTATACATGGGTACAAAAAAATATTTAAATTTTTTTTTTAATTTTTATTTTATTTTTTTTTTTTTTAAGTCCCAATGATCGTCACACACGCAGGGAGGCAATGGGTCCCATTTTTATAGTCTTTGGTATGGTCTTAACTAGGCTGGATGTAATTTTTTTTGTTGGCGTTGATTTCTCCGACTGTCCGTAAACGCACCACCGCGCACGGGAAAGAGGCGGCTCTGTATGGGAGAGACGTTGAAGAGGAATAAAAACACCCTTGGAAACCAAAACTTGCCCCTCGTCGTGACTCGGAGCCGCAACAAATGTTTCGGATTTGTGTAGGGTACATTGTGAGACAGCAAACGAGCAGGTGATCGAGCAAGCCTTGTCTGATACGAGAGCATTGCGGTCGCATGGAGCGTGTTTGAAGTGAACAGCAGAGAAGAAAGGAACAAGGCAAAGTGTTGTGAAATAAAATGCACAGAACGGATGCGCAAGACACGTCAGCTATATAAAGAGCGAGAGTTGTTTTCTTCCTATTAGTTTCAATTCACAGTTTAATTAGCAGTTTCAATCAGCAAATAACAAAATGCGTATTATAGGTAATATTTTATTTCACAATACTTTGCCTTGTTCCTTTGGTCTCTGCTGTTCATCCTAAAACACAAAGGCGCTCTTTAAGCAATGCGACAGTGAGCGCCCGGCGCGCTGCACCAAATTAAGCTCCCTGCGCAGTGCGCACTGAGGTCCACTTAAATTTTAGAAAGTACATCAGGACTTTAAAAATATCTTATAAATTTCAGCAACGGCTCTGTCACACTAATGCGACCAGCGCGGTGCAGTTGGGCGGTCGGCGGCGCGCTACGGTTGAGCGTTCTCTCTCGCGGTCTCTCTCTCTCGCTCTCGCACACACGCACACGCGCACACACGCAAACCGCCATTACAGATGCGCAGAACGGATGCGCAAGACACGTCAGCTATATAAAGAGCGAGAGTTCAGTTCTCTACCTAAATCCGTATTACAGGTAATATTTTATTTCACAACACTTTGCCTTGTTACTTTCTTCTCTGCTGTTCACTTCAAACACGCTCCATGCGACCGCAATACTCTCGTATCAGACAAGGCTTGCTCGATCACCTGCTCGTTTGCTGTCTCACAATGTACCCTACACAAATCCGAAACATTTGTTGCGGCTCCGAGTCACGACGAGGGGCAGGTTTTGGTTTCCAAGGGTGTTTTTACTCCTCTTCAACGTCTCTCCCATACAGAGCCGCCTCTTTCCCGTGCGCGGTGGTGCGTTTACGGGCAGTCGGAGAAATCAACGCCAACAAAAAAAATTACATCCAGCCTAGTTAAGACCATACCAAAGACTATAAAAATGGGACCCATTGCCTCCCTGCGTGTGTGACGATCATTGGGACTTAAAAAAATAATAATAATATATATATATTTTTTTTAAAATTCATAAAAATTGGGTGCGTATTATACATGGGTACAAGCTTTTTTCCAGCATCAGCATGCCATTTTTAGGGGTGCGTACTATACATGGGGGCGCACTATACACGGAAAAAAACGGTAGTTAAAGTTAACAGACAACGACAATTGTCAATTATATTAATTTACTGCCGGTTATTTCGTTGGTTTTTATCTTTTATCTTGATTGGTTTGACACCTTGAGGGAGGAAAGATTAGGATGTGGAACACGGGTTGTGACAACCAGTTACATACGCAAACGTGTGCACTGGGACACTGAGAAGCATTTTGAAAGGTGTGTCAAATTAAATGAAGATGAAATCATATGTAGCAATACAACACTTTACTACATATGGATTCTCTAAATCATACAATTGAGTAAAATAAAACATACATTTTGATTTTTATTCAAATTGCTAAGATTCTTGTGATAAACGATGAGAAAATGATTGAAAAGTAACCAAAGAAACTACAAGAAACTACAACTAAGCTAGTTGTGGAAGCAGACCAATTGCCACGAAAAATAGCTATATGCACGTGTGCAGGGTACACACACAAGAAGCTTAATAAATTCAAGAGGTAACAAGCTTGCAGACGGAACCGCATAGCTGTGGTGCAAGAGATGCTTCAAATTTTATACACACAAGAAGCAGATTAAATTACTGAAACGTTTTTAAAGAAGTGCAGCGACAAAGTCAATAGACTGACATTTAATTAGGGACGAAAAGAGGGGCAAGAGTGGAGAATGGTATCTATAAATGACCAGAAGACAGACTTGTCCTACCATAGAACCTATACGAATGGGCAGCAATATTGAGCCATAGTGTGTGTCGCATGGCTCAAGAGGAGGGATAATGGGGCAGTTCAGTCAGCTTTATACAACATACGGATTTGATTCATATTCAAAACATTTTCAAACAAATTTTTTTTGTGGAGCTCTTTTAACATGCGCTAAACACAATCCACAGGGTTATACTGCCTGGTCATAATAGATATATTCTCAAAATGGTTTGAATTGGCTTCAACAAAAACACTGAATGCCGTAACAGTAGGGGTGTAACGATTCATCGATACACATCGATTAATCGATATAATGCTCTACGATTTATTGGCATCGATGCTAAACGTAAACATCGATTTATATCGCCGTGTTTGACTTCGGACATTAGATGTGACTTTATTTTTAACTCCAGTTCATTGTTGCTTGCTTCCTCTTTCCGGGAGCAGTGCGCGGCGTTGTGTTGTGAGCAGAGCAGGCACGTGAAAGGGAAGTCGACAACTAGTACGCGGCTCCTGGGCTGGTGCTATGGCTAGTGTCCAAAAAGACGAGGAAATTTGCTCCCCTTTAGGCTTCAAGTCATTCGTTTGGAAGCACTTTGGATTCCAAAGAAAAGATGGCTCAACGGACAAGACACGTGCAGTTCGTAAATCCTGCCATGCGGTCATCAAATATTCAGGGAGCACAAATCTCGCCGCACATTTAAAGAAAAAACACGACATCAAAGTTCAGTGTTAAAATAAGCACTTTGTATACTACAATACTCTTGTAATTTCCTAAATAAAGAGTTTGCAGTACCTTGTTGATTTTGCGTATGAATTGTTATAAATCAGGATATTGTTCTATATTTTTTATTTAAAAAAAATATATATGACAAAACCCGCGATTTACACCCCTACTATTGACCTAACAATTTGTCAAGTCTGATCTGATAACTTGTTCAGGTGTCTCTCACCGTTAAAATGACCAGTTAACCACACACAGATGCAATTTCATCTATGAGTAATGGCTGTTGACCTAACAATTTGTCAAGTCTCATCTGATAACTGCCTCGTGTCTAGGTACCAAAATTAAAGGTTATCTTACGCTTAGGGCCTGCGCTGTCTCTTTCAGCTCGGATGGTGACTAGGACCTGACCCGGGATGGCCCAAGGAGACTAGCTTCACAACTGAGGACTTCCGTATTTACCTGCTGTGCACAGACTTGTAGTTGTCCTTGCTCCTCCCTTGTCCGACCCCGTCATCACACTGACCCTTTTGTTTCATCCTGGAATTGTCATTAACAGGCCACCTTTCTAAACTAAAATAAGCTTGAGTACATTAAACAATAACACGGGATATATAACTTGCCTAAATAGGATGTGATTAAACATATCAAGTACGTCACACTTGTCACACAACACTTGTTTATATGATTGAAGATATACTTGAAACATTACATACAAACATAACATAATGTTAACGTGATTACATATGATTGAAGATATACTTGAAACATTACATTTGATAATATGGTTATATAGAACTTCCTTCTCAGGGGAGCAGGGGTGGCTTGGCAAGTGTGCCTCATCGCACGCTTTGCTGGACGATGTTGTGTGCGCTGTTCCTCTATATGATCCACTCCCTGCGAGGAACGGGAGCGCAGAGGTCTCGGCAGGAAGCGAGTTCCTCCAGTGAAGAGGGGTTGATATGGCATCTCTTCAGGGTGGTTTTAATTTGATCTTTGAACCGCTTCTTCTGCCCACCAGCACTGCGTTGGCCCAGGTGTAATTGACCATAGAGGATTCTGCGTGGGAGTCTATTGCTGGGTATTCGGATAACATGCCCCAGCCACCTGAGTTGACGTTGGGCCATGATGCACTCCATGTTACGGCTACTTGCCCTGTTCAGCACTTCTGTGTGTGGCACTTTGTCCTTCCATGTGATGCCAAGGATCTTCTGGAGGCATCTCACATGAAAGGTCTCTATGCTTCTCACATGGTGGCTGTAAATAGTCCATTCCTCACATCCATACAGTAGAGCAGTGATGCATACTGCTCTGTAGACCAGCACTTTGGTGTGGAGTTTGAGGTTGCTGTTCACAAAAACCCTTTTCCTGAGGCGACCAAAAGATGCTGATGCTTGCTTGAGGCGATTTTGGATTGAAAGATTAAGCAGGTGTCAGACATTATGCTCCCCGGGTATTTGAAGGTGGGCACCATGAGCAGCTGTTGCCCTGCTGCTGTGAAAGTTATTGCTGGGTTTTGTAAGAGGTCAGCACTGGACTGACAGAGTATCTCTGTTTTCTGGGTGTTGATTGTCAGCCCCATTCTGGTACCGTACTTTTCGGACTATAAGTCAAGTTTTTTTTCATAGTTTGGGTGGGGGCGGGCGACTTATACTCAGGAGCGACTTATATACGGTATTTTGCGCCCTATTAGGCGCACCGGGTTATAAAGCGCACCTTCAATGAACGGCCCATTTTAAAACTTTGTCCATATATAAGGCGCACCGGACTATAAGGCGCATAAAATAGAAGCTTTACTGCAACAAACTGAGGTTGACTAGGGTTGCAGTATGCACCCACTAGCCAATAACCAACGAGCCCTCTGTAAACAATCGCGTTTCTCAAACGATCTCCTATAAAATGATTGGAACTGACTAAAGTTCGATCTAACGCATTGGTACTACTTACCTATGTTTCCCTTCCATATCGATCCGTAGATTTACTCGAAACATTAACAGAGCAGCCTATTTTGACATGAAATAGCCTCGCGCGTACAGCAGCTATCGTTATAGCAGCTATCGTTATAGCATTAGCCATCCGCAATATCCTATGAGCCTCAGCTCGATATCTCCCATGAGCCTCAGCAAAGTGTAAACAATCGCGTTTCTCAAACGATCTCCTATAAATGATCAGAACTGACTAAAGTTCGATCTAACACATTGGTACTACTTACCTATGTTTCCCTTCCATATCGATCCGTAGATTTACTCGAAACATTAACAGAGCAGCCTATTTTGACATGAAATAGCCTCGCGCGTATAGCAGCTATCGTTATAGCATTAGCCATCCGCAATTTCCTATGAGCCTCAACTCGCAATCTCCCATGAGCCTCAGCAAAGAGTAAACAATCGCGTTTCTCAAACGATCTCCTATAAAATGATCAGAACTGACTAAAGTTTGATCTAACGCATTGGTACTACTTACCTATGTTTCCCTTCCATATCGCTCCGTAGATTTACTCGAAACATTAACAGAGCAGCCTATTTTGACATGAAATAGCCTGGCGCGTATAGCAGCTATCGTTATAGCATTAGCCATCCGCAATTTCCTATGAGCCTCAGCTCGCAATCTCCCATGAGCCTCAGCAAAGAGTAAACAATCGCGTTTCTCAAACGATCTCCTATAAAATGATCAGAACTGACTAAAGTTTATCTAACGCATTGGTACTACTTACCTATGTTTCCCTTCCATATTGATCCGTAGATTTACTCGAAACATTAACAGAGCAGCCTATTTTGACATGAAATAGCCTGGCGCGTATACCAGCTATCGTTATAGCATTAGCCATCCGCAATTTCCTATGAGCCTCAGCTCGCAATCTCCCATGAGCCTCAGCAAAGTGTAAACAATCGCGTTTCTCAAACGATCTCCTATAAAATGATCAGAATTGACTAAAGTTCGATCTAACGCATTGGTACTACTTACCTATGTTTCCCTTCCATATCGATCCGTAGATTTACTCGAAACATTAAAGGAGCAGCCTATTTTGAAATGGAATAGCCTCGCGGGTACAACAGCTATTCGGTGACGCCCCCTGACTACAGTTACCGTAATGTTGGGAAGCGATGCGACCTTGTAATCTACTAGTCGTACTAAAACGTACTAAAACATTTTGGCAGAACACTGTGTACAACCAGTATGGATCAACAAATTCATCACTTGATCCATATATAAGGCGCACCGGGCTATAAGGCGCACTGTTTACTTTTGATAAAAATTTAGGTTTTTAGGTGCGCCTTATAGGGCGGAAAATACGGTATATATATATTTATTTTTTTTAATCCGGAGGCCGCCATTACAGATGCGCTTTCTACTCTGCTGTTCACTTCAAACACGCTCCACACAATGCTATGTTGCTCGTATCAGACGCTTGCTCGATCACCTGCTCGTTTGCTGTCACAATGTACCCTACACAAATCTGAAACATTTCTTCGCTATCGAGTTTGCTACCGCATGCGCAGTGATACTGACCGGCGGAATAACATCCGGTTGTTCCCAAAGATGATCTTTTTTCTGAAATCATTTTACGTAAGTAGGAGTCAAAATTTGGAAAGTATTATACATGGGTACAGGCTTTTTTCCAGCATCAACATGCTATTTTTAGGGTGCGGACTATAAGGCGCACTGTCAACCTTTGATAAAAATTTAGGTTTTTAGGTGCGCCTTAAAGGGCGGAAAATACGGTATGTTTTTTTTCACAAATTTTTATTTGATCATTAACACATCACTTACTTACAAGTATAGTTGACCACTTCACATGTTATTTTTAGTATAGTTGATCACTTCACATGCTTTGATATCTTTATCTTGAACATATTCAAAACATGAAAAATAGAGAGAAAAAAATCAAATAAAGTAATTAACACTTTAAAGTGCCATATCCTCTGGACATGCCCTCTGTCACCAGGATGACATAAAGGACGAGAAATTTGATCGATGGATTTAATGATTTGGAGTGACACAAATGGTTTGATAATGTTGTTGTTTATGTGATAGTTATTTAAAATATAGTTTATATATCGTTGTATGGGCCTGTGGAATAATTTGAACTGCGGCGCGGCACACGGCATTGTTGACAAAAGACGATCGATGGATTTAATGAATTGGAGTGACACAGATGGTTTTATAAACGTGTTATTTATGGAATAGTTTTTTTTAAATAACTGAATGTTACGTCAGGCCCGTTCTCAGCTCCTCGTTTGTGTTTGTCACGTTAGCATACCGTATTTTAGCCTGTCGTTGCTCGTTCGTGTCAGTTCTTGGTGTTGGATTTTGTCTAATAAATTGCCCCCCAAAATGCGACTTGTACTCCGGAGCGACTTATATATGTTCTTTTTCACTTTTTTGGGCATTTTATGGGTGGTGCGACATACCCCGGAGCGATTTATAGTCCGAAAATTACGGTATATGCAGTTACGGTTGCCGAGAGGATGTTTTGCAGAGCCTTTGGTGTGTGAGCAACCAGGGCACAGTCATCGGTGTATTGAAGCTCAATGATTGTCTTCGTCGTCAGCTTGGTAGTTGCCTGTAGCCTCCTGATGTTAAAGAGGTTGCCATCAAGTCTGAAGTCAATAGTAACTCCAGCCTGCTCCTACATCCTCCTGCGTAAGTGTTGTGACACAGACAAGGAAGATGTTGAAGAGAACTGGAGCCAGCACACAACCTTGCCGCACTCCAGTTGTCACACCAAAGGGCTCTGAGCTGTGTCTTCCTACTACCACTCGGGCCATCATCTCAGAATGGAACTGCTCAAGGATGGTGAGAAACTTAGGTGGGCATCCAAATTTTGTCAGGGCTTGCCACGGTAGGTCCCTGTTCACTGTGTCAAATGCCTTTGAGAGATTGACAAAAGCAATGAACAAGTCCTTTTGCTGCTCCCAACATTTCTCTTGGAGCTGACGTGCCACAAAGATCATGTCAACTGTTCCCCTGTCCTTCCGAAAACCACACTGCGACACTGGGGTGACCCGTTCTGATATTGCCGAGATGAGTCTGCAGAGCATGACCTTGGCAAGGACCTTTCCAGCAGTGGCCAACAGAGAGATACCCCTACAATTGGAGCAGATGGATTTGTCTTTGTTCTTGTACGTAGATGGTCACAATGTTGGCATCTTCCCACTGTTGCAGGACACATTCTCGTCTCCACACCTCTGAAATAAAAAGATGCAGTGTTCGTATACAGAGGTAGGCTCCTACGTAACCTCCCAATACACTTAGGTACCAAATGGTCAGATGACGCTTTTCTGCATTTTCCGTACAGTATAACACCTTCTCACCTGGAGAAAGGGGGTTGTTGTTTCATCTGCTGCCGTGCCTCATGTAATGGCCGCCATTAAACAACCCAAGATCTTGCCAATAAAGAATCAACTGTTACTCCACATCTTTGTTTTCCTTGCTCAACAATGGACATCTCAAAAAAACATGCAACATCAGTCACCCTCACATGGCACAATCCTCAAATAACCATTGAACTGTTTATTCTTTAAAAATGACCTTTGACGATGTTATAGAAGGCAGTCTTTTTAAAGGCCATCTTGCCATGATGGCCACCACCATGCATATTGAAATGGGACATTACGTCATTAGTGAAGAGTCTGCAACAGGAGAAAGAAAAATGCGCCACCACATTGTTACCGTCCACTGTTGTCTGTTCTAATATATGGTATATATCTTAAACTCGTATGTGTATTCAAACCATAATCTATGATCTTGTTTGTGCAAGTTCTCAAGTCCTTGTCACCAATCTGACACAGCTTTCTAATCAGTATATTACAAATTATGAACAAAAATTCTGATATGAATTACAGTACATTACATCCCAGTTGAAAACAAATATCCCCCCCCTAGAATTTTTTGGAACATTTCATGAGTAAAAGAGACCATAACATCCAAAAGTGTTCACAAACACTGATTCAAAGCGTTATTATTTACCTATGATCGTCGTATTTGGAGTCGTTGTAGTTCTTTCTCTTTTGCGGCTATGGCTTCCGAGGACGTCCGGTCAGAGGAGGCAAGGGCCGTGCCTCCCCTGCCATCATTAAAAGGGGAAAAAACAAATTCAATTGTTTTTATTACAAAGTAATTTTCCTTTCAATTTCAGTAGTTTTGTATCATTTTGAACCAACATCGCTGAATATTTTTAGTTATGTTAAAACCAGACAAGTCGCTCGAAACAGGCAACTTCAGCGGAGATCTGTGATGTTGTGGTTGAGGTGCTTTGAGAATACAGACTGGGAAGCTCTCTGTAGCCCCCATGGCAGTGACATTGACAGCATGACCCACTGCATTACGGACTACATTAATTTCTGTGTGGAGACCACTGTGCCCTCAAAGTTGGTCCGGTGTTTTCCCAACAACAAACCCTGGGTGTCCTCCGAGATAAAGGCTCTGCTTAACGAGAAGAAGAGAGCCTTTAGTTCGGGGGACGTGGTGGAGCTACGTAGAATCCAGAAGGAACTCCGGCTGAAGATCAGGAAGGGGAAGGAGAACTACGGGAGAAGGCTGGCGAAACAAACACATTGAGGAGTATACTGACTCTGTTTCCTCCTACATCAGCAAGTGCATTGATGATGTGACCCTCTCAAAATCCATCGTCACTCGGGCTAACCGGAAGCAGTGGCTGACAGGTGCTGTCTTCAGGCTGCTGAGGGCCAGGGACAAAGCCTTTAGAGCGGGGGATGAGGCTGGCTTGAGGACTGCGAGGGCTGACCTGTCCCGGGGCATCAAAGATGCAAAGAGGGCGTTCTCGTGCAAAATTACCGCCCACTTCAAGGACAGCAGGGACGCACGGAGCCTTTGGCAGGGCATTCAGACCATCACGGATTACAAGCCCGCGCTGCAGAGCTGTGAAGGCGACGTCCGTCTGATCAATGACCTCAACCGCTTCTTTGCTCGCTTCGACGGTCAGAACAACACTTGCCCGCTGAAGGCCACTCCCCCTTCACACGAGCTGCCCCTGTGCCTCTCCGCCGACAGCGTGAGGAGGGCGCTTGCCGCTATCAACATCCGTAAGGCGGCGGGCCCTGACAACATCCCGGGTCGAGCGCTGAAGGACTGCGTTGGTGAGCTGACGGATGTCTTCACAGACATCTTTAACACTTCCCTGCAGCAGGCCATCGTCCCGTCGTGTTTCAAAGCTGCCACCACCGTACCTGTGCCGAAGAAACCCGCTCCGTTCTGCTTCAATGACTACCGCCCCGTGGCACTTACGCCCATCATCATGAAGTGCTTTGAGCGGCTTGTCATGGAGCACATCCGATCCGTTCTCCCCCCCACCATTGACCCCTTCCAGTTTGCGTACCGAGCCAAACGGTCCTCTGAGGATGCCATCTGCTCTGCCCTCCACTCGGCCCTCACCCACCTGGAGAGAAGGGACTCGTATGTGAGATTGCTGTTTGTGGACTTCAGTTCTGCCTTCAACACCATTGTGCCACAATGTCTCATCAGCAAACTTGACACGCTGGGCCTCAGTACCTACCTCTGCAACTGGCTACTGGACTTCCTCTGTCAGAGGCCACAGGTAGTACGTGTTGGCGACAAAATCTCCGCCAGCATCACGCTGAGCACGGGGGCCCCCCAAGGCTGCTCTTCACCCTCCTGACGCATGACTGCACTGCAACCTACAGCGACAACCGTATAGTGAAGTTTGCTGACGACACGACTCTGGTGGGGCTCATCACCAAGGGAGACGAGACTCAATACAGGCTGGAGGTTGACCTTCTGACCACGTGGTGCAGGGACAACAACCTCCTGCTGAACGTCGACAAGACCAAGGAGATTGTTGTGGACTTCCGGAAGGGTCACACCCAACACCTGCCGCTGACCATCAACGGTGCTGTGGTGGAGAGAGTGAGCAGTGTCAAGTTCCTGGGGGTGCACATCAGTGAGGATCTCTCCTGGTCCACCAACACTGCATCACTGGCAAAGAAAGACCAGCGCCGCCTGTACTTCCTGCGGAAACTCAGGCGAGCGAGCGCTCCTCCGGCCGTCATGACTACATTTTACCGCGGCACCATTGAGAGCGTCCTCTCCAGCTGTATTGCTGTTTGGGTGGCGGCTGCACTGACTACAACTTGAAGGCCCTGCAGCGCATAGTGAACACGGCTGGTAAGATTATTGGTGCTTTGCTCCCCTCCTTGAAGGACATTTACACCTCCCATCTCACCCGCAAGGCGACCACGATTGTGAGTGATGTGAGTCGCCCCGCTCACTCTTTGTTCGAGCTTCTGCCCTCTGGGAAGAGGTACAGAAGCCTGCGCTCCCGCACCACCAGACTCTCAAACAGCTTCATACTCCAGGCTGTTAGGATCCTGAACTCGCTTCCCCGTTCTGCGTAGCGTCCTGTACTTTTACTGTCTGTATGCACACTGGCTCTTATTTGTTGTGTTATTTGTTTATTTATTATTTATTATTACTCTTATTATTTATTGTTTGTGCCTTCTTGTTTTTTATATTGCGTCGTTTACTTGTATGTCTATCGTGTAATATGTCTTGTCACCGTGGGATAGAGAAAACGTAATTTCGATCTCTTTGTGTGTCTCGGCATGTGAAGACGTTGACAATAAAGCAGACTTTGACTTTGACTTTGACTTTGACTTTAACAACGCCAGGAACATCTGGAGGTGTCTGCAATCCATCTCAGGCCATGGTAAAGGGGTCGATCGGAAACCAACTGGCGGGGACAAGGACTGGGTGGATCTGTTCTTCAACAGATTTGATTCTGATCCCCCCCCCCCCCGCCCCTTCACCCCTCACCTTTCCCGGCCTGCTCCCCCCCCGCCACACCTCAGCCTGCCCCCTTCAACTCTCCAGCCCCCCCGCCAGCTCACCAACCCCCTCTCACCCCCCCGAAGACACTCTTCAGTCTTCACTCCCCCACCGCAGTCTTCCAACACCCCCTCTCCATACCGGATCTTCAGGTTAGGATCCAACTCAGAAAAATCAAGGCAGGGAAGGCCCCAGGCCCAGATAACATCTGTCCGAGACTGCTCAGGGACTGTGCGTACTAGCTGAGTGGCATGGTCATGTACCTGTTCAACTTGAGCCTGAGTCTGAACAAAGTTCCAGCCCTGTGGCAAACCTTCTGCGTGGTCCCTGTACTGAAGGTGTCGTGCCCCAAGGAGCCTAACCACTTCAGGCTTTGACTTCCCACCTGATGAAGACTATGGAGAGGATCATCCTGGGTTACCTGCCTTCACTGGTGGGAGCGCAGCTGGACCCCCTGCAGTTTGCTTAGCGGCCTGGTGTTGGGGTGGACGATGCAGAGATTTATTTACTGCACAGATCACTGCTTCACATGGAGGACATAAGGGACAACTGGGAGGATCATGTTCTTTGATTTCTCCAGCACTTTTGACACCATCCAACCGTCACTGCTCAGGGTGAAGATGGAGAAGGCATGAGTGGACCAACGCCTGGCTGCATGGACTACAGAGTTCCTCACCAACAGGCCGCAGTACGTGAGGTTACATCGCTGTGAGTCTGACTTGATGCGCTGCAGCACAGGTGTCCCCCAGGGTATGGTGCTCTCTCCTTTCCTTTTCACCCTTTACACTTCGGACTTCACCCACGACACCACACACTGCCACATCCAGAAGTTCTCCGACGACACAGTCATTGTTGGGTATGTTTCTGAGGGGAACGATCTGGAATACAGGAAATTAGATGATTGTGAGCTTCGGGAAGACACCAACCCACTTCACTCCGGTGAACATCCAGGGATCGGACTTTGAGGTAGTAGAGAACTACAAATTCCTGGGTGTTCGCCTTAACAACAAACTGGACTGGACTGATCACACCCACGCCCTGTACAAGAAGGGCCAGAGTCGCCTCCATCTGCTGAGGAGACTGAGGTCCTTCGGTGTGTGCAGGGCTCTCCTCAGGACATTCTATGACTCTGTGGTGGCCTCAGCCATCCTCTACGCCAGGGGTGGCCAACCAGTCAGAGACTAAGAGCCACATTTTTTACTGGTGTCATCGCAAAGAGCCACATCATACACATGAGCACGCATGAACATCCCCCCCACACACATACTCACACACACGCACACACACGCACACACACACACACACACACACACATTCACACTCACACACACAAACGCGCGCACGCACACACACACACCTCTGCTCAGCCAAATTTATTGTGTGATATTATCATGTCACGCACCAACATAATAATGACAAATTGACTCCTACAGTACTAAATGTTAGAATAATTAGTTTTGCTGAAGCGCTGGTCGGCCTGGAACCGAAGGTCACATATCTTCGGTCAAGTCAACATATGTGCCTTATGAGCCTTGGGGGAGTCCTTATACTCCCTTCCTTGTCTTATCTGTGAAGAGGCCCTCACTAGTTAGAAACAGAACACCTTTGTTCTTTGTTCTTTGTTAGTTTAATAGAAGTCCTTTCTCTGTTAATTGTTTTTGTCCGAGACAGTTTTTTAGTTATCCCATATTTACTCAATGTTTGTTTAAGTAGACTTCATGCAAGTTATCTCACATCTACTTAACGTTTGTTAGAGTGTTTGCACGAGAGGTATCTGATTATTTACTTATTATTATTACTATTGTGTGAAATGTAGCAAGAAAGTCTAGAGCATTGTTTTACAGAGACACGGCATCCAGGTTTAGAGATTGCAGCCTGGAACGAGGCTGCCAACCATCTAAGAACAGACTCTGCATTCCTGGGGTCACGGATCGGCCAAGGCCATGCGGCCTCGCACCACACAACAGTATTAGCTAGCTGAAACAGCGTTGCTACAGACACACTCTCCCCTCCCTTTAGTGTAGCAACGCCTCTTGTAACCAGGGCAACCCAATATAAA
Organism: Syngnathus typhle; assembly: GCF_033458585.1. Taxonomy (NCBI): domain Eukaryota; kingdom Metazoa; phylum Chordata; class Actinopteri; order Syngnathiformes; family Syngnathidae; genus Syngnathus; species Syngnathus typhle. The sequence continues at coordinate 14,078,875 of NC_083747.1, read as the reverse complement.
AAGAGGAGATGACGGTAGGGCAGGTCAGAATTAGTGGAGGACTGTGAACTGGGCCCTCTACCTAATTCTCCTCGCGAGCAAAAGAATACTGGTTGTCTTCTCCTCTTTGTTTCCAGCGTGTAAATAAATGTCTGATGGTATTTAGACTTGACATTTTATTGGTCCTTCGAGCCGGATGCCAATACACCCGAGGATTCCAGCGGGCGGCAGCGGAGATCCAGATAGACCGCGCGCGGCAGGACCTCCCTAGGTGAGGTCCTAGAATCCTTTTCAAGGGCTGGCTGTCTGCTCGTCAGCTGGGGTCCAGAGGTTGAAGGCAATCCGAAGTGCAGAGGTGAAGAGAACCAGAGGGTGAGTTTGTTTTTGTTTAAAAGTGTGGTGCGGCCGAGGGCTCGTCGTGCCCTATAAAAGTCCTAGGACAGAACGGAGAGGTCCGTTCTAAAGGTACCAAAACGGAGAGGTCCGTTGAAATAAAAGGACAGAGGTGTCCAAGAAAAGTTACAAAACGGAGATGTCCGTCTAAAGTAACAAAACGGAGAGGTCCGTTGAAATAAAAGGACAGAGGTGTCCAAGAAAAGTTACAAAACGGAGATGTCCGTCTAAAGGTAACAAAACGGAGAGGTCCGTTTAAATAAAGGGACAGAAGTGTCCGACGGAGAGGTCCGTCTCAAAAGGTCAGCGGAGTCCACGTGAAGCCGAAAATTCCGTAAAACTGTGTGAATGAGAGTGTGAATGGGAATACACATCACTAGATATAGTATTCCATATTAAAGCAGTGGGGAACACATAACGTGGTTCTGTGGACACAATAGGCAAGGATTCTCCACCAGAACCCACCAGAACGCTGGTAGAAGTGAGAATCACCACAGGATCTTTTCGTTATCCCACTGGAAACACCCGACTTTAGAAACCCCTATGGTTTTACAGTTGGGACCAAATTGATTAAAATGGGGAACTTGCAGACCAAAAATAAGATCCGAGATGCACTTAAATGTAAGGATTGGGAAATAATTGAAAGGCAGGATCCTGACCGACTTAAAAATCTTGATAAATGGGTTAAGAAATATAAATTTGAGGGTCAACTTAAAACAACCAAATTGACCGAACTTAGAGGTGCCATAAAAGAAAAGACTAAAAGAAACCCCAAAAAGATGAAGGAGGAGGGGGATGAGGATGTAGTGTTTTGGTTGAAAGTAGCAGGAGAGAGAGAGAAAGGAAAAAAAAAAAAAAAAAAAAAAGAAAACTCAGAAAGCGCTGTATTGCAGGCAGGAAGATGATGAGACGGGGCCTAACAGTAGGCAGGCAAGAGAAAAACAAAATTTACAGAGTTAGAGAAGAAGGGAGAGGTCTAGAGAAAGTAGAGAAGCACGTAGAGAAAACACATGCTACAAATTCAAAACTAAAGATCATAGCGGGAGGAATACATAAATCACGCCCTCCATGCAGAAAGAGTAGTAATAGACAAACGAAAACGAAAACAAATGAAAGCTTCAAAAAACACTTTTTGGTAGACCAGGATAGTGACACTTTTTACCAAAATGCAGGCAGAGGACAGAAAGGCCAGGGAGGGCGAGCAATACCCAACAGAGAAGGCCTTAGAGGCCGAGGAAGAGGAGTTGTGCAACCTCGAATAGAATGCTGGAGTTGCGGAGAAAACGGTCACATGACACGTGACTGCACAAATTAACAAAGACAGTTATGACTAGGCCAAAGTCAAATCAAGTCAGGTTTCCATGTAATGAAGTGGGAACCTAGCTGGCAAAATTAAAAAGAAATTAGCTTAAATATACAGGAGATATTTGTGTTAAAAGGTTAAAGTAATATAAAGTAACACTGAAGTTAAAATTTGCAAAATAAATGGAAAGGAATTACAAATAGCTTCTAAAAGTAAAATAGAGAATAAATCTGACAAGTAATACGAGCAAAAAGGTGTTCTTAGTGCGTTCTATGTGTTCTTATATGTTGTGCGTCATCCTTTTGTGCTGGTGTGTGTGTGTGTGTGCGCGCAGAGGATCCTCATGAATGAGTGTGTGTATGAGTGTGAGTGAGATGTGTGTCCTATGGAAGAAATCAGTAATGGAGAATGTTCTGGAGGCTGTTGAGCAATAATAGGGAAATTGAGGAGTGGATGATGGTGTGTTTAAGTTGGTTGGAGAAACTAAGATGAGCAGTGTGTGGCAGTAGAGAAAATAAGACGTGCGTGGCAGACAGTGACTAGGATGGTGGCTTGATAGGACGAGAATAAGAGACAGCAAATGTTGTGTAGAAGACTGAAAGATGTTGAAGGTGAACATGATGGGGGAGGGCAACAGCAAAGTTGGCCTGCCCTTTGAGAAGGTGAAACTGATAAGCGTGCCTGCGCTTGCGCGTTGTCGCGGGGCTGTCCGCGTGGGCTTTTGCTATGCTCGTGTGGGCGGTGGGCCGGCATCATGGTTGTTGCAGGAAATGGCCAGCCTGTGACCAATCAACATTGATGCTGCGCCCTCCCCCTCGCACGAGGGGTGCTATGGCTGCGGGCGGGGCAGGGACAGTGTGATTTTCTCAGAGAGTGATGCTTAAGGAAGATGTGACAATATTTGCATGAAGGATAAAAGGCACTGATGAGAAAACAAAAGTATAACCAAAACGTCAAGATAGAGGATGACGTTTGCGCAGCGTTGTTTGTTTGTTTGTATTGTTTGTGAGCTGTGTCTCTGCTGTAAGTTTTTGTGTTGTCTGTGTGCTGTCAGTGTTATGTGTTAAAATTGGCTAATGTAGGTGCACAAAAGAATTTGCTAGATTGTAGTCTATATGATTTGCACCGCAAAACAAAAGCAATTTTGTGACAATAAGAAGAAAAGAAAGGCAAGCAATTTTTTGTGGGCAGGAACTGGTCCACACTGCATTAATGCCTAGCCCTGATGAAACAAAATTTGAGAGATGGAAAGAACTTGCTTTCTGGAATTGGATGAAGCAAAATTATTAAATAACAACATTTCAAAGCTAAATTTAGAAGAAATAGTCGATTGGTTGTGTCAAGACTACACAAGTTTTTACATTTGAGGATAAGAGAGTGATTGAGTTAGTTAAAGTTAAGAAACAACAAGAATTGTCTATTATATTAATTTACTGGCGGTTATTTTGTTAATTTTTATCTTTATCTTGATTGGTTTGACACCTGGAGGGAGGAAAGATTAGGATGTGGAACACGGGTTGAGACAACCAGTTACACACGCAAAACGTGTGCACTGGGACACTGAGAAGCATTTTGAAAGGTGTGTCAAAATTAAATGAAGATGAAATCATATGTAGTAATACAACGCTTTACTACATATGGATTCTCTAAATCGTTTGAGTAAATTGAGTAAAATAAAACATACTTTTTGATTTTTGTTCAAATTACTAAGATTCTTGTGATAAACGATGAGAAACTGATTGAAAAGAAACTACAAGAAACTACAACTAAGCTAGTTGTGGAAGCAGTCCAATTGCCACAAAGAGTAGCTATATGCACGTGTGCAGGGCACACACACAAGAAGCTGATTAAATTCAAGAGGTAACGAGCTTCCAGACGGAACCGCATAGCTGTGGTGCAAGAGATGCTTCAAATTTTATACACACAAGAAGCAGATTAAACTCCTGAAACGTTTTTAAAGATGTGCAGCGACAAAGTCCATAGACTGAAATTCAATCATGGACAAAAAGAGGGGCAAGAGTAGAGAATGGCATCTATAAATGACCAGAAGACAGACCTATCCTACCAAATAACCTATACCAATTGCAGCAATATTGAGCCATACGTAGTGCGTGTCACATGGCTCAAGAGGAGGGATAGTGGGGCAGGTCAGTCGTCAGCTTTATACAACATACGGATTTGATTCATATTCAAAACATTTTCAAAACAATTTTTTTTGTAGAGCTTGTTTAACATGCAATCCACAGGGTTATACTGCCTGGTCATAAAAGATGCATTCTCAAAATGGTTTGAATTGGTTTCAACAAAAACACTGAATGCCTTAACAGTGGCAAACACGTTATGCAAAGAAATAATACAGAGATATGGGATTTCGGAGATAAATTCTCATGATAATGGGGGCACTTTGTAAATCAAGTAATGAGGAGAAGAAGCACAATGTTCAATAAAGATTTAAAAATCATTGTGCACACCATCGCCGAAGTGCATGGAAGAAACTGGAAGATAATGGACAAAATGTTTAGACCTGGTCAAACTGTACATAAATATTACAAGTATTGTGGGTTTAACCCCGTATGAAAAATTGTTTGGGCGACAATATAGATTACAATGTTTTAAAACCAAGTGGGAAACTAAGGATGATTCAAATTTGGCATTTACATTCTATATTTATAATTAATATTTTAAAGGCAAAAAGAACAAAGCACGTTCTCATTAAGAGCATTGAAAATGAAACACTGGTGTTCTTCCAAAGGGGAAGGGCCACATTGAATATTGATAATTACGTCAACTGCCATTAAAATAGCAGAAAGGTCAGTTGAGGTGGTCCTTGCAAATTACAAAAGGGTAATTTCTTTTGAGGTAACGTTCAATCGGAAATAGTGACCCAAAGGGAGCCTTACCTCTTAGAGAAATGCCGGGAACAAGAAAATGGAACAATGACGCTATTGCATGTAAGGTGGCCATCTTTGTTGCCACTTTGTTAACTTCAGCAATATGGTATTTGTGGGAACTAAGTCATAATGAGTAGGGGAGAGATGAGTGAACAACTTATATTGATCACTCCTAAAAAATTATGCTGCATTGTAGCGATTTAAAAGATCAATTTGACCTTTGCAGGATGATCTGCTGTGTCGGATCTGGACTGCCATGAAAGTATGATGTTTATATGTGTACTTTGTTAACAATCGCTGTAGATGTTAATGAATGGGATGAATATATCTAAAGCGAATGTGGATAATTTGTTTCAGGTAACTAGTATAAGAGTAAACTGCTAAACGAAACAATTGATTGCTAATGGCAAAACAAGCTGTAAAGACAATTGAATATGTCATATGTATGGGTTTGCGACCATTGCTTTATGTTGTACCGTCACCATTGATCAAAGACTGTGTGAAATCTATCTATTGGATTGTGAAATGTGTGACAGAACATTCTATTGAGCATCCATTAAGAAAAAAAAAAAAAAGAAGAAGCCATTGCTTTCAGAGAATGTAGTCAAGTGAAATTGTATATGCATCAACATGCAGATATCAGGAAAGAAAGCTAGTAAAAACCAAAATATTTTTAAATTTGAGAGGCGACGATGATCTGACCGAAATTGATGCAATTGGAGTCCCTAGGGGAGTCCCTGATTAATAAGAATTAATTGACCAAATTGCAGCGCGACGGGAGTCCTCCATTTGCTGTTGGTAAGCGGTGAACAAGAACGTAGACAGAATAAACTACATCCACTACAATGTGAAGAAATTGGGCAATTGGACACAAGCGGGGCTTGAGGCAGTGCATGAACAGCTAGCCACAACCTCCCTAATGACATTCCAGAACCGTATTGCTCTTGATATGTTGTTGTCTGAGAAAGGAGGGGTCTGCGCAATGTTCGGAGAACAATGCTGCACCTTCATCCCCAACAACACCGCTCCTGATTGGAGCCTGACGAGGGCGATTGCAGGCCTGCAATCCCTCAATGCGAAGATGAAAGAGCACTCTGGTGTGGACACATCAGTGTGGGACAAATGGATGGATGTTTTTGGGAAGTATGAAGCCTTGTGTCCTCAATTTTGATATCAGTTGCAGTATTTGCTGCTATACTCACCTTGTGTGGATGTTGTTGTGTTCCTTGCCTGCGTGCTCTGTTTAACCGTCTCATCACTACAGCAATATCGCCCATGGAGGACAAGATGGCTCGGATGTACCAAGTGTCTGAGCGACATGATGATGATAATAATAATGATGTTGATGACGGGATTCGTGCACTGACGTTAGAAGACTTTTTCCCCGATCCATGTGATTCTGAATGATGACGACGCGACGTTTATCCTTTGAGTGTAAACATATTTGTTTTCATAAATGTGATCCGACAACTGAAAATCGAGAGAAGTGGTTGTTTACGGTGATGTGAGGATTTGAGCAAATATGTGATAAACAGGAGGGAAATGTTAGAATAATTAGTTTTGCTGAAGCGTGGTCGGCCTGGAACCGAAGGTCACATATCTTCGGTCAAGTCAACATATGTGCCTTATGAGCCTTGGGGGAGTCCTTATACTCCCTTCCTTGTCTTATCTATGAAGAGGCCCTCACTAGTTAGAAACAGAACACCTTTGTTCTTTGTTCTTTGTTAGTTTAATAGAAGTCCTTTCTCTGTTAATTGTTTTTGTCCGAGACAGTTTTTTAGTTATCCCATATTTACTCAATGTTTGTTTAAGTAGACTTCATGCAAGTTATCTCACATCTACTTAACGTTTGTTAGAGTGTTTGCACGAGAGGTATCTGATTATTTACTTATTATTATTACTATTGTGTGAAATGTAGCAAGAAAGTCTAGAGCATTGTTTTACAGAGACACGGCATCCAGGTTTAGAGATTGCAGCCTGGAACGAGGCTGCCAACCATCTAAGAACAGACTCTGCATTCCTGGGGTCACGGATCGGCCAAGGCCATGCGGCCTCGCACCACACAACAGTATTAGCTAGCTGAAACAGCGTTGCTACAGACACACTCTCCCCTCCCTTTAGTGTAGCAACGCCTCTTGTAACCAGGGCAACCCAATATAAAAAGAGGAGATGACGGTAGGGCAGGTCAGAATTAGTGGAGGACTGTGAACTGGGCCCTCTACCTAATTCTCCTCGCGAGCAAAAGAATACTGGTTGTCTTCTCCTCTTTGTTTCCAGCGTGTAAATAAATGTCTGATGGTATTTAGACCTGACACTAAAACCACAAACCAAAGACCACATTTTCAACAATGAACATTGTGTGCATTGTCTCACACAGACAAACTCTCAGTTTAACAAATTCCACAAGCAAAAACACAAGTTTTTTCACTTACTATGTGTGGCGGGACAGACCATTCGTTTTAGTTTGTTGTTTTCAGGACACAAGATTTCAATAACGTCACTGAGGCATTTTTTAACAAACTCCACTTCATTGTATGGCTTTTTAGCCCGTGCAATGTTCCAAGCCAGTTGAAGCAATGCGAGCGTGACAGTCTCTGAGTGCTTAGTAATTTTTTTTAAAAACTGTACCTATTTTTCTGCCTGACTTTTCAAAGTGTCCAAACTTGTGCTCGCGAAATTCAGTCCCTTTTGGAAAGTCCTTATTGATATTGGCATGAAGTGAGCTGAAGTGGCGCTGAGCATTTGAAGCTTTCAAATGCGCTAATGACGTCTGACATATCAGGCAGAATGACTTGCCATTGCGTTCAACAAAAAACGACTTTAACTCTGTTAAAAACGTCCTGTGTTCATCGTCATATATTCGTTTAGCTGTGCATTTTTTCCTTGCCATTTTGAGAGCAAAATTGACACTCCTCAAATGGGTTTGTTCCTCCTCCTTTGCGGGATTTCACCTCACGCGCATGCGCGTTTGACCAAAATACCATATTGAACTCAAGCGAAGCAAATACGCACAAAAAATAAACACAAATGTTGATATGAACGTAAAAGAGCCGCATGAAACCAGCCAAAGAGCCGCATGCGGCTCGCGAGCCACGGGTTGGCCACCCCTGCTCTACGCTGTGGTCTGCTGGGGTGGGGGCGGTATGGACCGGGATAGGGGGAGACTAAATAAGAAGGTCAGGAGAGCGAGCTCTGTCCTGGGCTGTCCCCTGGACGCCATAGAGGTTGTGGGTGAGAAGAGGACGTTAATTAAGCTGAAATCTATCATGGACAACACCTCTCACCCCCTTCATGACATTGTGCGGTCCCTGAGCTGCTCCTTCAGCAGCAGACTATTACACCCACGGTGTACGAAGGAGAGATTCCGCACGTCCTTCATTCCCACTGCTGTCAGTCTCTACAACATGCGGGGCACCTGAGCAATGTGTTTTGTCTCAACCGCTATTAGTGGTACTTGTCTTTGTCCTTGTCTATTATTTATCCATTTTTACATTTGGCACTTGTCTCTTATATTCTTCCACTCTTGTACGCTGCTGTGACAAGTGAATTTCCCCGCTGTGGGATAAATAAAGTTGTCACGAATGAGGTGAGCCAGGGCGACCAAATGCAGCTTGGACTTGGATTTATTGAAGGGAAAGGGAGTGGGAAGGGAGTCAGGTGGGGAAACGAAGACACAAACGGGATAGAGACTCACGGCCAGAAAACAGACAGAAATCTTCTTGGAAACTTGGATACATGGACACTTGGACAAGGATAAAACTCTGACCGTGAGCCTCCAGACAGACCGTGGAAAACCAAACGACAGGAACACTGGGCGCGGACAGGGACGGATCACAGCAGTAGACACCGACAGGGAGAAATACACGGGCAGGGCTTAAATACACAGGGTAACAAGAGGAACCAGGTGACAGACATTACGGTAACGAAAGGGGTGTGGCCGAGGGAAGTGCAGGCAGCCCGTGCTCTGGCACGGTTGTGACAGTACCCCCCCCCACCAGGGACGGCTCCCGACGTCCCAAAAATCCAATCCCTCACGACGGCACGCGGGGGGGCGGGTGGGCAGAGAGCCGCCCTCGGGCGGCGACTAGGGGCAGAGAGCCGCACTCGGGGGGCGGCGACTAGGGGCAGAGAGCCGCACTCGGGGGGCGGCGACTAGGGGCAGAGAGCCGCACTCGGGCGGCGGCGACTAGGGGCAGAGAGCCGCACTCGGGGGCGACTTGGGGGACAGAACTGCACTCAGCGGAGGTCAGGGGCCCAGGGCCACACTCGCGGCACACACTGGGGGCCTGACGCGCAGTCGGCAGGAACTTGGGGAACAGAACTGCACTCAGCGGAGGTCAGGGGCCCAGGGCTACAATCGCAGCACACACTGGGGGCCTGACGCGCAATTGGCAGCAACTTTGGGGGACATGAACCGCACTCGGGCGGCCACGGGTCCGATGGCGTCGCAGATGGGGCTTGGCTTGGCTTGGCTTGGCTTGGCTTGGCTTGGCTTGGCTTGGCTTGGCTTGGCTTGGCTTGGCTTGGCTTGGCTCGGCTCGGCTCGGCTCGGCTCGGCTCGGCTCGGCTTGGCTTGGCTCGGCTTTGGCTTTGGCTTTGGCTTTGGCTTTGGCTTTGGCTTTGGCTTTGGCTTGGCTCGGCTGGGCTTTGGCTTCGCTCGGCTTTGGCTTCGCTCGGCTTTGGCTTCGCTCGGCTTTGGCTTCGCTCGGCTGTGGCTTCGCTCGGCTGTGGCTTCGCTCGGCTGTGGCTTGGGCTGTGGCTTGGGCTGTGGCTTGGGCTGTGGCTTGGGCTGTGGCTTGGGCTGTGGCTTGGGCTGTGGCTTGGGCTGTGGCTGGGGCTGTGGCTTGGGCTGTGGCTTGGGCTGTGGCCTGGGCTGTGGCTTGGGCTGTGGCTTGGGCTGTGGCTGTAGCTTGGCTGTGGCCCGGCTGTGGATTGGCTGTGGCTTGGCTTGGCTTTGGCTTGGCTTGGCTTGGCTTGGCTTGGCTTGGCTTGGCTTGGCTTGGCTTGGCTTGGCTTGGCTTGGCTTGGCTTGGCTTGGCATGGCTTCGGCTTGGCTTTGGCTTGGGCTTTGGCAACGGAAGCTGGTGGTGGAGGGGGGTCCAAGCGGTGGTCGCTGTGTTGGTCGGTGTCTTCTGTCACGAATGAGGTGAGCCAGGGCGACCAAATGCAGCTTGGACTTGGATTTATTGAAGGGAAAGGGAGTGGGAAGGGAGTCAGGTGGGGAAACGAAGACACAAACGGGATAGAGACTCACGGCCAGAAAACAGACAGAAGTCTTCTTGGAAACTTGGATACATGGACACTTGGACAAGGATAAAACTCGGACCGTGAGCCTCCAGACAGACCGTGGAAAACCAAACGACAGGAACACTGGGCGCGGACAGGGACGGATCACAGCAGTAGACACCGACAGGGAGAAATACACGGGCAGGGCTTAAATACACAGGGTAACAAGAGGAACCAGGTGACAGACATTACGGTAACGAAAGGGGTGTGGCCGAGGGAAGTGCAGGCAGCCCGTGCTCTGGCACGGTTGTGACAAAAGTTCTATCATCATCATCATCGGAAATGTTGGTGAATAAAAGAAAGAAAAATAACTGAACATTATGACTGCACAGCAGCATGTACTGTCAAATCCGTACTTATTCCGGTGCCCTCAACATCCTGTTACTACTCGACCTTAGCGCAGCCATTGACACTGTGAACCATTCCATCCTTCTTCAAAGTCTGCGCTAACTAGATGTTGAGGGCACTGCACTCGACTGGCTCATCTCTTATCTCACCAACAAGAACCAGTTTGTCTCTCTCTCCGGCCACACATCCATCCTCTCACCAGTCACACAGGGGGTCCCCCAAGGCTCAGTTCTTGGCCCCCTCCTATTCACCAGCTACCTCTTCCCCCTTGGTTATGTCACCCGCAAACTCAATCTGGATTCCCACTGTTACGCTGATGACACCCAGATCTACATACGCACCGCACCCACCCGAAACCCTCCCCTCACCCACCTTCCTCAACTTCCTCAAACTCACCAGTGACAAAACAGAGCTCCTCCTCATAGGCACTAAGTCCTCCCTCAATAAAACTGGACCAATCTCACTCACTATTGACTCCTCAAACACCACTCCCTGCCCTCTGGCATGCAACTTTGGCGTTATCTTCGACCCTACACTGTCCTTCCACCCCTCATGTTAGCTACTTCCACCTATGCCTCATCGCCAAAATCCGACACTGCTTCTCTTTCCCTGCCGCTGAATCCCTCATCCATGCCTTCATCTCATCCCAGCTTGACTACTGCAACTCCCTTCTCACTGGCATCACTGTGCACTCACTCCATACCATAAACTAGTCCACAACTCTGCTGCCCGCCTCCTTACCTACACCCGGTCCTGCGAATATATCACTCCCATTCTCCATTCTCTGGCTCCCCATCAAGCAGCGTATAATCTTCAAGATACTCCTCACCTTCAAAGCCCTTCACCACCTGGCTCCCCCTTACCTATCTGACTTCTTTATCCCCTACCGCCCCACCCGTCCCCTCCACTACTTCACGTCTGACCTGGTCTACTCTTCGCATAAAGGAGCTTTCAAAGCCGCCCCCCTCTCCCATCTTGGACTTTCTGACCATATCACTGTTATGCTTTTGCCCGCATACAGACAAATGATGAGAGCATCCAGGCCGGTTCGCAAGCGGGTACGGGTGTGGCCTGAGGGTGCCTCTGATGCGCTTCGTGACTGCTTTGGCACTACTGACTGGGACATGTTTAGGCGGGCTGCCACTTGCGACGATTGGACAGACATTGAGGAGAATACTGACTCTGTTTCCTCCTACATCACGAAGTGCATTGATGATGTGACTCACTCAAAATCCATTGTCACTCGGGCTAACCAGAAACCATGGCTTACAGGGGCTGTCTTCAGAATGCTGAGGGCCAGGGACAAAGCCTTTAGAGCAGGGGATGAGGCTGGCTTGAGGACTGCGAGGGCCGATCTGTCCCGGGGCATCAAGAAAGCGAAGAGGGCGTTCTCTTGCAAAATTACCGCTCACTTCAAGGATAGCAGGGACCAACGGAGCCTTTGGCAGAGCATTCAGACCATCACGGACTACAAGCCCGCGCCGCAGAGCTGTGAAGGCGACGTCCGTCTACTCAGTGATCTTAACCGCTTCTTTGCTCGCTTCGACGCTCAGAACAGCACTTGCCCGCTGAAGGCCGCTCCCCCTTCACACAAGCAGCCCCTGTGCCTCTCTGCCTACAGCGTGAGGAGGACGCTTGCCGCTATCAACATCCGTAAGGCGGCGGGCCCTGACAACATTCCGTGTCGAGCGCTGAAGGACTGCGCTGGGGAGCTGACGAGTGTCTTCACGGACATCTTTAACATTTCCCTGCAGCAGGCCATCGTCCCGTCGTGTTTCAAAGCTGCCACCATCGTACCTGTGCCGAAGAAACCCGCTCCGTCTTGCTTCAATGACTACCGCCACTCGGCCCTCACCCACCTGGAGAGAAGGTATGTGAGATTGCTGTTTGTGGACTTCAGTTCTGCCTTCAACACCATTGTGCCACAACGTCTCATCTGCAAACTCGACAAGCTGGGCCTCAGTACCTACCTCTGCAACCGGCTACTGGACTTCCTCTGTCAGAGGCCACAGGTGGTACGTGTTGGTGACAAAATCTCCGCCAGCATCACGCTGAGCACAGGGGCCCCCCAAGGCTGCGTGCTCAGTCCGCTGCTCTTCACCCTGCTGACGCATGACTGCACTGCAACCTACAGCGATAACGGCATAGTGAAGTTTGCTGACGACACGACTCTGGTGGGTCTCATCACCAAGGGAGACGAGACTCAATACAGGTTGGAGGTTGACCTTCTGACCATGCGGTGCAGGGACAACAACCTCCTGCTGAACGTCGACAAGACCAAGGAGATTGTTGTTGATTTCTAGAAGGGTCACACCCAACACCTGCCGCTGGCCATCGACGGTGCTGTGGTGGAGAGAGTGAGCAGCGCCAGGTTCCAGTTAGGATCTCTCCTGGTCCACCAACACCGCATCACTGGCGAAGAAGGCCCAGCACCGCCTGTACTTCCTGCGGAAACTCAGGCGAGCGAGCGCTCCTCTTTAAAATCATTTAAAGAAAAAACACGACATCAAAGTTTAGTGTTAAAATAAGCACTTTGTATACTACAATACTCTTGTAATTTCCTGAATAAAGAGTTTGCAGTACCTTGTTGGTTTTTCGTATGAATTGTTATAAATCAGGTTATTGTTCTATATTTTTTATTAAAAAAAAAAATCGATCGTAGAGCACTATATCGCGATATATCGTGAATGAATCGCAGCAGGCTTTACGATATCGGCAAATATCGTATCGTAGTTCTTTGTATCGATATTATATCGTATCGTGACAAAACCCGCGATTTACACCCCTAGTTATTCCACAACATTCACTTTATTGTTATTGTGTGAAGGCGATGGCCTTCACACATGTTATTCTACTCCATTCTCTATTATTATTATGAGTGTGAAGGCCTTCACACTATTGTTATTCCTGTCCTTTATTATTAGCGTGAAGGTGAAGACCTTCACACTATTGTTATTCCTGTCCTAAAGACCTTCACACTATTGTTATTCCTTTCCTTTATTATTAGTGTGAAGGTCTTCACCTTCACACTATTGTTATTAGGGGTGTAACGATACATCGATTTTAATTTAATTTCAAAATGTTTTTATTAGTTTTCTCACAGAAATGACAACAGCATATGCTCTGGAACAATTCGCATGGGAACAGACATTGCATTGCATACAGCCTACTAAACAAACATTTCACCCATACAAAACACCTCATTGTTACCTAATTAATAATAAAAAAAAAAATAATAATAATAATAATAAAAAAATAATAATAATAAACAAAATTAAATTTGGAAGGAAAAAAAAAAAAAAAAAAAAAAAAAAAAAAGGGAAGGGCAAGGGGGGGGGGGGGTGAGAGTGGGCTATTACTCCAATAAGTTTGCATCAAACTCATCCTCATAATAATCCAGGAAAGGTTGCCATACAATTCTAAAATTCTCCTTCTGAATTGTGGTTCTAACTTTTTCCAACTGGAGGAAGGACATGGTCTCACTCACCCAGCGAGAGTGCCTAGGGGGCAATGGAGATTTCCAACACATAAGAACCAAACGTCGAGCGAGTAATGAGGAAAACGCCATCATCTGAGACTGAGCCTTCGAGACTCCTTTTGTCTGTACAACCCCAAATACTGCCGTGACTGGATCTGGGTCAATTCTTCTCTTACAGATGTAGGAGAATGTGTCAA